>NC_087497.1:1500000-1582112 GCF_036417665.1 Passer domesticus | reverse complement strand
ATTCTTGGGACGGGGCCAAAGCTGTCCCAAATGTCACCTGTGCCATGTGATGTCCCCACCCCGCCCCCAGCCGAGCCTGGAGCCGGGTGCAGTGTCCCAAAAAAACCATCGGGGCACCCCAGATTTGAAATCCAGTGAGTGTGGGGGATTGCATTGACACTCCCAGACACGGGGGAGAGTCTGGGGGGGGGTCGCTCTGAACCCCTCTCACCCTGGTCCCCCAGCCGGACCCTCCGCACAGCCCAGGTCCCATTCCCACAGTCCCCGTCCCTTCCCCACAGTCCCTGTCCCATTTCTACAGTCCCTGTCCCCTCTCCAAACCTCTGTCCCGTCTCCAAACCCTTGTCCCCTCACACAGACACGGTCCCCTTCCTCCAGCCCCTGTCCCCTCACAAACCCCTGTTCCCTCCTCAGGCCTGTCCCCCTCCCCAAACCTGTGTCCCCTCACACAGTCCCTCTCCCCTCCCCACAGCCCCTGTGCCCTCTCCATACTTCTGTCCCCTCCCCAAACCCCTGTCCCTACAACACAGCCCCTTCCCTTCCCTTCCCTTCCCTTCCCTTCCCTTCCCTTCCCTTCCCTTCCTTCCCTTCCCTTCCCTTCCCTTCCCTTCCCTTCCCTTCCCTTCCCTTCCCTTCCCTTCCCTTCCTTTCCCTTCCCTTCCTTCCCTTCCCTTCCCTTCCCTTCCCTTCCCTTCCCTTCCCTTCCTTCCCTTCCTCCCTTCCCTTCCCTTCCCTTCTCCCTTCCCTTCCCTTCCCCTTCCCTTCCCTTCCCTTCCCTTCCCTTCCCTGTCCCCTCCCAGCGCTGTCCCCCTCCCCTGGGGCTCAGCTGTCACTACCGAGTCCGAGCGGTGCCCGGGGCCCCGGTGCGGAGCCCCGTGCCCGGGAAGGGCAGGCAGAAACACGAGCTGATTTTCTTCCGTCCCAAGCCCGGCAAAGAAACGGCGGAGGAGCAACAAAGGATGAATTTTCCCCCGCGCAGCCGCCGGGCCCGGCGAGGGCACAGATGTTCAGGAGTAAAAAAGCCGCTTTCAGAGCCTCCAACAAAGGCATAGAGCCGCTTTTCAGGGGCTCGGGGGTGTGGGGAGGCAGCTGGGCACTCCTAGGTGTGCTGGGATCCGGGGAACGGAGCACTGAGGTGTTCTCACTAAACTGAATCCATGCAAGGGGGGGCACGATCGGGGTTTGATCCTTCCTGCTTTGGCTCCTGAGCAAACGGGGATGGAGTGAACACCCCTGAGAAAGGAGGGATGGAGGGAACATCCCTGAGCAAGGAGGGATGGAGGAACACCCCTGAGCAAGGAGGGATGGAGTGAACATCCCTGAGCAAACGGGGATGGAGTGAACACCCCTGAGAAAGGAGGGATGGAGGGAACATCCCTGAGCAAGGAGGGATGGAGTGAACATCTCTGAGCAAGGAGGGATGGAGTGAACACCCCTGAGCAAGGAGGGATGGAGTGAACATCCCTGAGCAAGGAGGGATGGAGGGAACATCCCTGAGCAAGGAGGTGTGGAGTGAATGTCCCTGAGCAAGCAGGGGTGGTTCTCCAGGGGTCCCAGCCAGGTGGAGATGTGACAATCCCAAGGACACTTCTAAAACCACATCACCATGGCATGACGTGGCTGGGGTGTCCCCAAACTCCCAGCCCTTCATCCCCAGAGAAATGCCCTTTTCAGGGCTCCCATCATCTCTGGTCCCGGCTGGAAGGTGACATGTGAATGGGCACTGCATGGATGTGACACCTGCCTTGGTGACGAATCTGGAGCTTTCTCTGCTGGCTGTGGTGCAGCCACAGCACAGGCACAATTTTTCACTCCATATATCTCTATTGCTCTTTCTCTATATCTATATAAAATACATTTTATGAAATAAATATAAATAGAAATATATAGAAAATACATGTCTAGAAATAAAGATGATAAGATAAAGATGATAAAGACAGATAAATATGTGGCCCCAGTCCCCAGGATGAGCAGTCAGGATGCCCTTGCAGGAGCACAGCAAGGTCCTGCTCTGGTCCTGCCCTAGAACCAGCTCCAAACCAGCCGGGTTTAGCCCCAGAGCCTCGGGGAGGGGCTGAGCACGGGGTGGAGGCAGCTGGAGCACGGGGTGGGCAGTGAGGGTGGAGTTTGGCAGGGACTTGGTCCCACTGCCACCATGGGCAGGGCAGGGGACACTGCTGGGAGCAGGGGGAGGTGGCGCTGGCACGATGGCAGGAGAAGTTCCACGGTGCTCCTGCACCATTCCCCGGGCTGTCCCTTCCTCTGGGAGCTTTGGTCGCAGCTCTGGCCCCTCCAGGATTCCCAAACCCACCCTGCAGACCCCACTCACCCCTGATGCCCTGCCCTGCTCCTGCCACAGCAGCCAGGGGGGGTCGCAGGTGGAGGGGATGGGGAGGCAACACCTCGGAAAGGGAAGGGAAGGGAAGGGAAGGGAAGGGAAGGGAAGGGAAGGGAAGGGAAGGGAAGGGAAGGGAAGGGAAGGGAAGGGAAGGGAAGGGAAGGGAAGGGAAGGGAAGGGAAGGGAAGGGAAGGGAAGGGAAGGGAAGGCCTCAGGAGTGGCAGAAGGATTCATGTACCTTTGCCAGCATGAGTGCAAGACCTGAGTGTGGGCTGGAGTAAATCCCTGTGGTTACAGCCCGGGCAAGAACAGGGAAAACGAGGCAAATTCCCATCTGGACTGGCTGAACAAACCCTCCCAGCCAGGCTCTGAGGTCCCTGTGATCTGCTGTCCCTCTGTGTGAGCAAAGCTTGGCTCCTGCTTGACTGTGAAATTGTAAATTGTAAAAATGATCTCCAAGTGGGACCCCCAGACGGTGCCACCACCACCCAAAAGCGTCACCCGGGGGTCACCTCTCAGGGGATGCTCCCTGCCCTTCTCCCTCTCTCCAGCCTCACAGGAGGGGCAGGGCGGCTCCAGAGCATGGATCAGCCCTGCTCAGCACGGATTTGCTGCCTCCAAATGACACCGAGGCCATTTGCTCCCGAGCCAGGGGTACCTGAGCTCCCAGCAGGAGCTGGGAGGGGCTGGGAGCTCAGGAAGATGAGGGAGCTGCGGGATGGGCAGGGCAAAATGGGGTCGGGATTAATCATTCCCGGCCCCAGGGAGTTGCATCTCTCTCTCCTTTCCAGCGGGAGATTTTTCCAGCAAAACCATCGAGCTCCAGCTGCTCCCCGGGCGGCTCCTTGGGGCTGGGAGGTTCTGGAGCTCCGCGGGAACGGGCCAGGAGTGACAGGAGGGGTCCGGCTGTGCCCCGGGCTATGCCCCGGGATGTGCCCCGGGCTGTGCCGCAGCAGCAGCAGGGAGAAGCAGCAGCCCCAGGCAGAGCCGTAGGAGCCGGGGGCAAGGAAAGGCGGAATGAAGCAGCCTCCGCCTGCCCCGAGGGCACAGCCCGTGCCCAAAGCCCGGGTGTGCGTGGCACTGGGGTGGCAGGACCGTGGCACAGGGGTGGCAGCAGCGCCGCTGGGCCAGGGGAGAGGGAGGATGTCGGAACCCAGAGCATCTCTCTGGATGCCCTGGATGTCTCAAAGCCCTGGCAGGGGCTCGGAGACCCTGGCAGGAAGCCAAAGACACCTGAATGTGAGGAAATGAGAGAATTTCAGGCCTGAGTGGTGAGGGGATGATATTCACTTGATAAAACTTGAATTATAATGCTCTGTACAGGGGGGTTTTATATGTTGTACAGGGGGGTTTGGAATTCTGTACATGGGTCGGGAGTCCCAAGATGGAGGGATTTGGGCGTGCCCTGTCCTTCTTCTTTCTTCTCCTTGGCATCCATGTTCAGGATGATGTTGGCACGTGTGGATCGGTTCATAGTGAAAGTGCACTTGCCAACAAGGGTGAAAAGTATTGGAAATTAAAGGTAAATATCTTATACGTAGTTTTTACTATAAAAGAGACAACTGCCCCGTGGGCGGGAGAGAGTGCCCTTGGCTGTCTTGCTGATCAGACCTCGGCTGGACAGACAGAAAAACTTTGTAGATAAGGAACAATAAACTCAACTGAAGACCAAAAGCAAGAGTCCAGACTCCTTCTTCAAAGCGCGGCCTGCCCAGAACCACCTTTTCCCGTGCTGGGGCAGAGACAACAGCCGACCCCGACAGGAGGAGGCACCAGGGAGCCCTGGGCAGCACGGGAGTGCTGGGGAGGGGTCTGGGGGACCCTGGGGGGTTGGGTTTGGGAGCAGAGAGGCTCAACCTCCACCCCTCACCCTGCATTGCTCGGCAAACCCTCCTGGCTTTCTGCAGAATTGCTCAGCAGAGGAAAAGCAGAAACATTTCAAGCACCAAACTTCTGCCCTTCAGGCTCCTTCCAGCTTGGCCAGGAGTGGACACGGGGGGTCCCCTTGTCCCTCTCTGCCCCGGGACAGAGCCAGCCCTGCCTGGGCCGGGGGTGTCATGCAAAAACCCCTCATTTGTGAGCCTGTAATTAAGGGGTGCACAGCCCGAGGGGGCAGAATTAAGGTTACAGGCAAATGTAACGCTGCTATTTCCTAAATTTGAGCCCAGGAGTGTGCAGCTGGCAGGGTGGTGGCCTTAGAACCATGACAGTTTTGAGGCTGTTGATTTCTCTTAGCTGGGAACACAACAGGAAATGTCTGGAAGGTGCAGGGAGCAGATAGCTGTGCCCTGGGGAGGGCCCCAGGGCCACCCCAGCAGCACCAGCTCCTTGTCACCTTCTCCAGAGTGACAAGGACCAGAGCAATTTGGAGAAATTGAACAACAATAAATAAGGTCTGGGGAGCTGGAAGCAAAGAGTGGGGTTGAGGACTAGAAAAACCCAGCTGCCAGACCAATATTGTAAAATTAGAGATTCTCACAATATCCTGAGATGAAGGGACCCCCAGGGATCATCCTGTCCAACCCCTGCCCCTGCCCAGACCCCCCACCAACCCCACCCTGGGCATCCCTGCAGCTCTGGCAGCCTCGGGGCCGTGCCCATTCCCTGGGCAGCCTGGGCAGTGCCAGCCCCCTCGTGAGTCCCCGCTCACCCCTGGCTCCTGTGTGAGCTTTGCTGCTCTGTGAGTCTGCTCCAGTAATGGTAACTATTGTCCAACACAGACAGAAATTCCAATAAACAGCTCTGGCTGCAGGGGGAGGGTCCCCTGGTCTCAGTGCTGTGCTCCAGCCCAGCTTGGCTCTGGAGGTGTTGATGAAAAAGAGGAAGAGTGACTTTTTGCAAAGAGAGAGAGATGGGGAGAACAAAGGGGAATGGTTTTAAACTGAAAGAGATTGGGATTAGATATTAGGAGGAAATTCTTCCCCGGGAGGTTGGGAAGGCCCTGGGACAGGTTCCCAGAGCAGCTGAGGCTGCCCCTGGATCCCTGGCAGTGCCCAAGGCCAGGCTGGATGGGGCTGGGAGCAGCTGGGGCAGTGGGAGGTGCCC
Source organism: Passer domesticus (assembly GCF_036417665.1). Taxonomy (NCBI): domain Eukaryota; kingdom Metazoa; phylum Chordata; class Aves; order Passeriformes; family Passeridae; genus Passer; species Passer domesticus. The sequence goes on along the minus strand of NC_087497.1, from coordinate 1,576,729 downwards.
CTGCCATGGGACTGGACGGGCTTTGAGGTCCCTTCCAACCCAACCCAACCCATTCCAGGATTCCATGATCCTGTCAGAGCAGCAGGAGGAAGTCAGAGCATCCCTCCTCCAGTTTTCCAAGGAAGGGCTGATGCAATGCAAATGAGAAGCAGGGAGCTGGCAGAGGGAAATCACTCCCCAGAAATGCAATCAGGCCGTGGGGCTGTGAGGAGAAGTCATGCGGACAGGAGGGCAGGAGGCTTCCAAAGGGCTGAGTCACGTAATTGCCTGTTGAGAAAACCCAGCCTCCATGTCCTTAATGATAACAAACGAGCTGGAAACCTTAATCAGCCTCCTGCTTCAGAGCGTTAATGACAGAATCTGGGACAAGGAATGGGGTGGGGGATGATTCCCAAAGAGGGGAGTCTCACCAGCCCCTCTGAGGAGCTGCTGTCACTCCAGCTATGGCAGCATTTGGGGACAAGGTGGCACCTTGGGTGGGAAATGACCCTGAGCAGCATCTGCATCCCTCACCCACGGGGCAGCCCCTGTGTGCCAGCCACCCCTCCTGGTGCCCACAGAGCAGGTGTGCAGGTGGGAGGATCCAGCTGGGATTTTGGGGTTGATGCCTCAGGTTTTAGTTTTGTTTTGTTTTGTTTATTTTTTCAGATTCTGTGCTGCTTTAGTGTGTGTGTCTGGGCTTCATATTATGGGATGGTGAGCCCTCTGCACAGAGCAGGGGGACAAAACAATTCCTTCTCTAGCTGGGCACCAAGGACAAATGATCCAGATCTCAGGCCCAAGAGCACAAACACCGTGGGCTGCAGAGAGAAAAACAAACAGGATGGGACTGCATGGGCTGCAGCTGGAATGGGACAATTAACTCCAACATGCAAATTAACCAGAACTTATAAAAATGTGAGATCTTTTGACCAAGCTCTCTTTTGCTTCCATCTTGGAGCCACCTGGGCAGAGCCACGACTGTGGCTCTGGTACTGCCGGGGTGTGGCCTTTGAAGGCACTTCAATACATATCCATTTTATTCCCCTTAACTCCATCTAGCCTCTGTTCCAGCTCCTTAGGGCATCAGGGTGACCTGGAGAGGCCACACACGGGCCAGCCCTGGCTGTGGCTGGCCTGGGGTGTTTGGAGGGACACGTGCTGCAGGTGAGGTGTCCTGAGCAGGGACAAGGCTCCTCCAGGCCATGGAAGTGCTGGCCATGGATCTGCAGCTCCTTCCCAGCTAGATCTCAGCCCCAGGCCATGGATCCTGCAGCTCCTTCCCAGCTGGATCTCAACCCCAGGGCATGGATCTGCAGCTCCTTCCCAGCTGGATCTCAACCCCAGGGCATGGATCTGCAGCTCCTTCCCAGCTGGATCTCAACCCCAGGGCATGGATCTGCAGCTCCTTCCCAGCTGGATCTCAACCCCAGGGCATGGATCTGCAGCTCCTTCCCAGCTGGATCTCAACCCCAGGCCATGGATCTGCAGCTCCTTCCCAGCTGGATCTCAACCCCAGGCCATGGATCTGCAGCTCCTTCCCAGCTGGATCTCAGCCACCGGGGCAGCAGGGACACCACAGCCACCTCCCCCAAGGAGTGAAAGTGCCACCACCTGAACCCTCCTGCCTGGAGCTGCTTTGTGAGGGCACAGGGATGTTCAGATCCCACCAGCTCCCAGGTCTGTGCTCCATCCAGCTGTGCCCACAGCTCAACCCTCCCCTGTCTGCTGGGAGCAGCCCTGGCACCCAGCCTCTCGCCTTTTAACCCTTCAGCCTCTCTCCCTGCTCCTGCTCTCTCTCCCCACGATCCCTGCAGGCTTTGGCAGCTGCTTCAAAGGGCTGCTGGGAAGGTGGGAATGTGAGCAGGGCTGTGACACGTCTCAGCAGCAAGGATCAGGGGGAAAACCCAGGTGGTTTTTAAACCAAACATGAATTTCCTTTTTCCTGGTTTAGAGCTCTGTCGGGCGTTTGTGTGGCTGCCATTCCTGCAGGTTTCTGAACTCCATCCTCATTTTCAGTGTGGCAGAGGGGTGCAGAGGGGCACTCGGGGGTCCTTTCCAGTGACCCTTGACCCTCTGTGCCTTCCAAAACCAAAAAACATTTGTCTACCAAGCATTTTCCTGACCAAAACCTTTCTTGCTGCCTGGGCTCTGGGGAAAACACCTTTTTGACCCCACAGAGTGAAAAGAAGCCCCATATGTCTTTTATCCTGGATTCATGGATCCCATATATCCATCCTGGGTTTATCCCCACTTCTCCAGGGCATTTCTCACTGCCAGCCACTGGCTGTCTTCTCCTGCAGTGGCTCCATGAGCTGTGACAAACTGCAGGAGGGACAGCACAGGACATCACTGGGATCACAGAACCATGGAATGGTTTGTGTAGGAAGGGACCTTAAAATCTAAATGCAACCCCCTGCCAGGGCAGGGACACCTCCCACTGTCCCAGGTGCTCCAGCCTGGCCTTGGGCACTGCCAGGGATCCAGGGGCAGCCACAGCTGCTCTGGCAATTCCAGCCCAGCCCCTCCCCACCCTGCCAGGGACAATTCCCAATTCCCAAGATCCCATCCAGCCCTGCCCTCTGGCAGTGGAAGCCATTCCCTGTGTCCTGTCCCCCCAAACCCTCATTAATAATCTCTCTCCACTTTTCTTGTTACTCCTTCAGGCACTGGAAGGTGACAATTTGTCACTATTTGGTCACAATATGGAAGATGCTTGTCTTCCAGGCTGAACAACCCCAGCTCTCCCAGCCTTTCCTCCCAGCAGAGCTGCTCCATGCTTCTGTCCATCCTGGTGTCCTCCCCTGGACCCTCCAGTGGCTCCATGCCCCTCCTGTGCTGGAAGCCCATTCCCCTGGGTTCTTCCCTCACCATGGGACGTGGCTTTGTCAGCAGCTGCCCTGAACACAGAGAGGAATCAGTGGGATCTGAGCAGCCTCAGGAACCCCCAGAGCAGCTTTGTCTTTGCACTGGGGACTGGGGACTCCATGCACGGCTCAGCACAGCCCTAAGCCCAGCTGGTGGGTGGGAGCTGCTTAAAAACTTTAATTTTGGGGGCTGTATTTTCACAAGAAAAAGCAGCTCCGCAGCCAACACCAAACTCTCAGACCCTGCTGCTGCCAGGTGGGTCTGCAGCCAGAACTCCCTGCAGCTTCCCATAACCACAACATTTCAGCAGCCGCTTTTAGACACTTGGCTGGGACTCCTGAAAAAAACCCATCTGCTCTGGGTGTCTCAACACGAGCGTGGAAAGAAGCCCGTGGGGGAGAGGTGTCGGTGGAAAGCAGGGGTTTATCTGATGGCTCAGAGCTGCTGCAGAGCCCAGGGACCTTCCCTGGCCGCTGCTGCTGACAGGTCCAGCTCAGGAAGGGTTTCCATGAAGGTGGCACTGGGAAGGCCCCTGATTTCAGCGGTCTGGAGCAGCTGGTGGAGGAGTGGATGTGCTCAGGAGCAGCACTGGAGCTGCCCAGCTCAGAGCTGGTCATTGTTTTGTGTCTCAAGGCGCCGGGCTTTGACGAAACAGTGCCCCAGTGATGCAAATAAATGATGCACTTGGCTCTGTAAGGATTTTTTGGTCAAGCCAGCACACTTTGAAAATATTCTGCATAAAGACCTCAGCAGTTTTTGGCTTGGCTTGGGAAAAATTGAGTCAGTCGGTGAATTTTTAATTTTTTTTTTTTCTGGTGGCCAAGAAAATGTTGATGCCCTACACAGAGGGAGATCCTCTTTCCTTCAATTTAGATATTAATTGCAGGCATTAAATTGTCATTGAATAAAAGCATTGGATATCTCAAGTCTGGGGCCAGCCAGGCCTCCCTGGGGCAGCACTGAAACCACTTTTAGGAGCCCCCCAACCTGTTTTCCTCCCATGTGAACCCCTGTCCTGTGCAGGTGTCTCCCTTGTGGAGCTGTGGGAAGCTCTGCTCCCAGGAGGATGAATCACTGCAGCAGAGCTGGGTTTGTTTGCTCCTAGACTCCTTCAAAGAGAAGATTCTGTGGTGTTGGGCATTGAGCCACCGGGCACAGCATCTGGGCAGAGCAGGGAAGGAGGGTCTGGATTTGGCCATTGGGTGGGGATGTGGAATTTTGATGTTCAGTGAAGAGCAATGTGGATTGAAGCCCCTTCTGTGGAGCAAAGAGGGAGAAAGGCATTCTAGGGAGTCATTCGGAGGTGGGAGGACACCAGTCACCCCCTTGGAGGTCCCTTTTCCCTTTGCAGATGAGGATGCATCCCAGGATATCTTCTGTCAGGACTGGCATGGGGTCAGCCAGGGCCAGGCAGCTGAGGCAGTTCTTGGTGGCCAATGGTGCGAGGAAGATCAGAAGGACATTTCCACCCCCAGAAGGTTTTTCCTGTGGAGGTGGAAGTTATTTCACTGCCTGTTCCTCTCACTCTGGCTCTGAAGCTTTTGGAGCAGCATGTTCTCCCAGTGGGAGACTTTTCCATGGATGGCAACAAGCTGGGAGCTTGGGCAAGGTCTGAGGCAGAAGAGAGGATGGCGGTGGGAGGCAGGAGAGGCTGTGGGAGCGATGGAAGTGCTGGAGATGAGACCCAAACTCCCCCTCAGCCTCACAGCCGCAGGACTTCTCCCTAAATCCGGCAAAATTCACTGGCAAATGAGGGTTTGAACCACTCACATTTCATGCCCAGCAGGACTCCTTCCCTCCCCCTCTCATTACACCGGCATAACTGTAATTATCCCAGGTATAATTAACAGAAAGCATGTTTCCAGTGTCAGCAAGCAGCCTGGGTGTGTGCTGAGCCCACCTGGCAGAGCTCTTATCTCTGCCTCACAGCACAGGGACACACTGCTGGGGACCTCAGGGCCACCGCCAGCAGCACAGCTCAGGGACAGCCTGGTGGGGTGCTGAGGGTGGCAGCTCGCAGGTACAACACCCCAAAAGTGGCCAGAAGAAGTGCAGGGCCCTCTGTCCCCAGTGAGAACATGGTGGGGGAAAGAACTCCTGACCTCTCAGCAGCCCAAATCTTTGTCAGCCAGGAGCCATCGCTGGAGCCTTGTATCAGCCCAGGGTGCCCAGGAGATGGGTGGAACCAGAGGAGAAGGGTGTGCAGGCAGATTGAGTTGGTCCAGTGCCCAGATGACACAGTTCCATCATTCACATTTCTACCCCAGCGAGAGGCTGGCCTTGCCCACACCACTGGCGTTTTGGGGACACTGCATGGGCCCCCACAGAATCATGGAAATATTTGGGCTGCTGGAAAACACCTCTAAGATCATCCAGCCCAACCATTAACCCAGCACTGCCATGTTCACCACTAAACCACATCCTCAAATGCCACATTCACACAGTTTTTGAACACTTTCAGGGGTCGTGGTTTCACTTTCTGTGCTAATGCCTGATATCCAAATTTTTCCTGATATCCAACTCAAACCTCCCTTGGCACAGCCTGAGTCTGTTTCATCTCATGTTGTTCCCTGGGAGCAGAGCCCGACCCCCTGGCTGTCCCCTCCTGTCAGGAGCTGTGCAGAGCCACAAGGTCCCTGCTGAGCTCCTTTTCTCCAGGCTGAGCCCCTTCCCAGCTCCCCCAGCCTTTCCTCACAGGACTCCTTCCCCGGCCCCTTCCCCTCTCCATGGAATTCAAGACTCTGGAGCCACAGGAATGACCCAGAAGAGCCATGTCCACTTCTCAGCCACACATGGGTCCATGCTCGCTGTCACAGCAGAGCTGAACTCAGCAGAACCGAGCCCAGCAGAGCCGAGTTTATCCCAGCAGGGCTTGGCCAGGTCACACAAGCCAGGCTGCTGCTGGCCAAAGCCACTTCTGGGTGTCTGTACAAGGCTCGGCTCCAAACCCACCCTCAGCAGGGAAAACCTTTGCTCGCTGTTTATCTTGACTGTCCTGTCACGCCCGGCCTGGGGCACCCAGCACCAAACCCTCCAAGCCTTGTTTCCCCAGGTTTTTGGGGTGAGGTCCTGCTGCCCCACAAGGCAGTGCATGCTGCAAGAGGCGGCGAGGTGGTGTAACACCCATCAATCAACCCGGCAGCCCATCGAGCAGAAAATGGATGCAAGGCACGGCTTGATCCAGCTTTGCACGTGTTTTAACGACCGAGAACCCGGGCTTGAAGTGAATCCTTGTACCCTCATAACCTACAAAAGCTGCGGCCGCGGGCTCTGTGCCCCACGGCCGGCGGGGGCCCTTGGGAACAGCTGCCGGTTGTGTCTCCGTGCAAGTGAGGGCACGTCCCGAGCTCTCCCCAGCGCCGGCACTTCCCTCCTGGCTCCCTGCGTGCCTGGCCCAGACGGGGAGAAAATATTCCAAGAGCGCATGAAGCGCTCAGCCTGGCCCAAAGCGCCGGGAGCGCAGCACGGCGGGGCAGGAGGGGCAGCAGGGGCAGCGGGGCAGCGGGGCCCCAAGGCGCTGCCCACGGGCTGCCCCTTTAACATGGAGGAGCCGGGCAGAACTACCGCTCCCAGCGGCCAGCGCCGCCGCCCTGCCCTGCCCGGGCTCCGCGCCCAGCGCCGCACGCCGGGGGCTGTAGTTCCCCCGCAGCCCCGGCTTTGTGGGCAGGGGGAGGCGCGAAGGGAGAAGCGCCCCAAAATCGTGTTTGGCTGTTGGTGCAGGGCGAGGAGGCGCCGCTGTGCAGCCGGCGCTCGGTGCCCCCGGTGCGGTTCTGGGGCGGGAGGGGGATCACCGCTGCTGGGGGCTCGGGGGACCGGGCTGGGGGGGCTCGGGGTGTCCCGGCTTGAGGGGCTCGGTGTGCAGGAGCTGCGAGTGCCGAGGCTGAGGGGCTCCGGGAGCTCAGGATGCCCAGGCTGAGAGGGGGGCTCGGACGGGGACCACTCCGAGCCCAGGTTTGGGGGGCTCAGGGTGCACAGGCTGGGAGGCTTGGGGTGTCCAAGTTGCCCAGCCGGGGGGGCTCAGGATGTCCCGGCTTGGAGGGGCTCGGTGTGCACAAGCTGGGAGTGCCAAGGCTGGGGTACTCGGGGTGCTCAGGCCGGGGGGGCTCGGGGGCTGTGGATGTCCAGGCAGCGGGGTGCAGAGCGTTCAGGATGCCCGGACTAGGGGGGAAGTCAGGGTGCCCAGGCTGGGGGCTCAGCCCATCCCCGCCAGCCCGGCGAGCGCTGGTGGCGGTGCCAGCGGCAGCGTGGGGCTGGAGGCGGGGCTGTGCCCGCACCCCGGCCGGGGCAGGGGCCACGCTGGGAGGGCGCTGCGGGTGACCCCGGCCTGGGCAGTGTGGCAGCGTCGGGGCACAGCCCGGGCACGTCCCGGTCGTGTCGTGTCGGGTCGGGTCGGGTCCATCCCGATCCACCCCGTCCCGTCCCGGCCCTTCCCGCTCCATCCCGCCCCGTCCCGGCGGCGCTGGAGCGGCCTCGCCTTCCCGTGGTGCAGCGCGGCCGCGGCCCCGCCGCGCCGCCATGTTGTCGGAGTGAGCGGCCGGGGAGAGGCAGCGGCGAGCGGCCGGGGGGGGCCCGGCATCCGTCTGCATCCGAGCGCTCCGCCCGTGAGTACCGGTCCGGGACCGGCCCCGCCGCGCCGCGGACCCCCGCGGACCCGCCCGTGGGCGCATATTGGCGGGGGGCGCGGGAGGAGAGGCCCCAGGCCGCCCCGAAGGCGAGCGGCGGCGGGGGCGCTGCGCCGGCGCTCCCGCCCGGCTCCCTGTCGGGGCCGCGGCCTGGGCCCATTGTTAGCGGGGAGGGGGCGCGGAGGGACCCCCGGGCCCCGAGCGCGGCCCCGCGGGCGCTCCGGTAACGGGGACGGGGGTTATTGTTGGGGGGCGCGGGCCCATCGCAGCCCTCAGCCGCCTTGCCCCGGGCCCGGCCCGCCGGGGGCTGCCCCTTGGTCTGTGGGGCTCCCCCTTCTCCCGGGGAGGGTCTCCCCTTTCTCCTGGACCGGTTTGATCCCGGGGGGGCTCTCCCTTGTCGCGGGCCTTCAATCCCGGGGGGCTCCGTGGCTCCGGCCGAGGCCCCGCTTTGTTGCCCCTAGGGCTCCGGGGGGTGGTTGGGTTCCGTCCCCCCCGGTTTTGGGGGGGTTTCGGCGGCTCTGGGGGTCCCTGGAAGAGGAGAGGGCCGGGGCTGGCAGCGGGAGCGAGGAAAAAAGCAGACAATCGTTTCAGATGTGCTGGGTGACCCTGGGGGTTTTGTGTTTGTGTGGGGTTTTTCTCCCCCCTTGTTTTTATCTCGTGCTCACATAACGACAGCCTCGGCCCTTGTGAGCTGCAAAGTTGGAATTTTAAGAGCCTCTCGGCCCAACCTGAGAAACGCTCTGATTTTTTTTTTGTTGTTGTTATTGTTGTTGTTTGCTTTGGTCAATGTTTAATAACTTTGTTCGGAGCAGAGATTTTATTAGGCAGATCATGAGTAAGGAATTTCCTTTATTAAGAGGGATGGAGGTGGGGAAAGGGGGACCGTGGGTCCTTTTGGGTTTTAATGTTGCTTTTGAGAATCCAGCGGGTCAGGAATTCAGTGCTGCGGCTCCCCAGGTTTTCAGGAAAACACAGGGATAACGTTAAAAGTTCTGCTAGGCCACAGAGCTCTCAAACAATGGCTCTGCTTTCATTTCCAGTGGAACTTTCCAAAAAAAACCCACCCAACCCAAACTCCTCCGCTTTGGGGTTGAACTTTTTTGAAACGGGCGTTTTACACCGCGTTAATTTTGTAATAATCGGTGATTTTGAGGGTAATACGGAACCAGAGCCGGGGGGATCTGGCTGTGGAGCCGGGCTCTGTGTGGATTAAAGCTCCTTTATTCAGTGTTGTCACCACCGGTACTTCAAACTCGCAGGGAGATTCCTCCGAAGTTTTTTGTTGTTTGTGGAACGTCCCATAATCTGCAGTGTCCTGCCTGCAGTGACAACACGGAGCAGCTCGTTTCCACGCCGTGGTTTCAGCCAGGGAAGAGCAGAGCCGCCTGCCCTGAGCGCGGTGGAGCAGCGTGGAAGCCTTTGTTTGCAAACCCGGGCTTTCACCTGGGAAAAGTTGATCCTCTGCGTTTAGGGAGAGTTTGGGGATGCAGGAGGCTCTGGAGGCCCTGAGCAGCTGCGGCTTTGCCTGTGTAGGTGGCTGCCCGTATTCCCGGCGCTCCGGCAGCTTTGAATGACAGGATTCAGCTGTCCCGCTGCTGCCTCGATCGCGGCATTCCCATAAAAACACGGCTTGGAACTAAACTTGAACTACCCACAATGCTCCCTTCCCCTTTGCTCCCTTGCAAAATGTCGCCTTTGCCAAGTTTTCCGCTCGTGTTTGGAGCAGCCCAAGAGGAAGCGCCTGGGAGCAGCCTCTCCTTAATCCATTGACTGAGATTTTCTGGACCCTCCTGATTTTTAAGATAACACCTTTATTAACAGAAATTATTTAGTGTATGTGGACAGAGGGACCCGGAGTCTTTTGAAAGAGCAAAGATTGTGGCAGTGCGACTTTGTACCTTGTTTCTCACTGGAAATGGGCTTGTCACAATCTGTAGATACTGGAAATTTTTTGGTGGGGATTCATAGTATCTTCCTTTGTTTGTTTGTTTTTTTTTTTTTTTTACAGTGTGCCCTGAGATAACTTGTAACTTCCTTTCAAGGGGCTGCTCAGATTTCATTGCTGCAATTAATACACTCCTCAGTTTGATGATAAATGAATTTCTTACCATTAATTACTTAATTTTTTTGTTCTTTTTGCATAGAGGACCATGAGTGCTTCATGTGATATTAGTGAAAGGTTTTGATATTGTTTGCTAAAGGGGAATTAAGAGGAAAATGCCATTAAACTGAATTGAAGTCTTGAAATCAGTCAAGATTTAGTCATATCGTGTTTTCAGTGTTTTTTCAAGTATGTGGGGAAGGTGGTGATTTCTAGGCTCTTTGAAAGCCGGAGGAGTGAGTCCTGTTGGATGTCCCTGGTATTTAAGTTGTGAGTGTATAAAAAGCCCTGCAGAGTGGCCCTGGGCGCTTTGTGTGTGCAGCACCAAATTATGTTGGAGGTGCAATTAAAACAACCTGATCTCCGCAGTTTTCAGAGTCATTTTCCTCTCATTATTAACCCCATGCTCGACTCGTGGGGCAAACCTGACAAAGTCTGATCAAAGATAGGACTCAGATTTTTTTTATTTTGGTCTCCCCACCATTAGTAAATTGTTCTTGGAAGTTGTTTGTAGTAGACTGTGTTCAGGGAGCAGGGAGGGAACAGAGCCGCCTTTCAGGCCCTCGGAGCCGCGGGCAGGAGCAGGGCCAGGCTCTGCAGCCACCAAGGTACGGCACTGGAACATCCTGGGGCTGCTCTGCCAGGAGCTTCTCAGGGCTCCAGCACCCTGATTTCATCCTCAGAGCTCTCTGTGGGGCTGCATTTAGGTACCTCTAGTCATAAACTGTTGATCTTTTTAGTGAAGATTAATTCAGACTATCCCATGCCTTTAAAAATGAATTCGGCTTGTGTGAGTGTTACATAATGGGGGGAAAACACTTTGCTGTTCACACCTGTAGTGTCTCTATTGCTCTGATAGTCCTGCCTTAAAATAACAAACTTCTGTGGTTTTGTGCTGCTGGAACGTTATCAAAATATTTGGGGAATAGGAAGTTAGTGAGTTGCTGTCAGCTTAATCTGCAGGCTTTCCTCCAGCTTGCAGATCATTTGGATGCGTGCAAAACATATGGGGTATTTCTTTAATGGGGTATTTTATTGGGGTGGTCAGTGCTCTGGGCACTGAAAGTGTGTTGGAGTTGTCCAGATTTCCCCCAGTGCCATCGACAGCAGGACCAGCAGTGCTGGCTGTGCCTTCTCTGGAAAGTTCTGCCAAGAACCCAGGTCCCAGGTTTGCTGTTCTTTCTCCAGGGAATTCCATAAAGCTTGTCCACGGGTTTTACTGACTCCTGAGCACAGCAGGGTTAGCAGGGAGGGCACACACTGTGTTTGGGCTCCATGAACTGTATGAAATCCAAGATTTTCAGATTGCATTGAAAAACAAAAACCAAACCAAACTGTTGCTTTGCATGGCTGAGGGAGTACTTTGGGATACAGTGGGATAAGGAGGCCTTGAGTGTTTATATGGATGGGGGACCAGGCCTCGTGCAAATGGGCACAGCAGGTTGTGGTGTCACTGCCTTCTGTGGGTTTTTTGGGGGCTTTTTCTCAGGAGTTTTCCAGTCAGTGTGTTGTCCCTGGCAGGAGTTGCCGTTGTGCTGCTGCTTCATGGGCACCCTGTACATCCTGCTAAGCCCGTGCAGCACAGAAAGTGGGATCTCTGTGCCTTTTTGGTGGGATCTCTGTGCCTTTTTGGTGGGATCTCTGTGCCTTTTTGGTGGGATCTCTGGGTGTTCTCAGTGGGATCTCTGGGTGTTCTCAGTGGGATCTCTGTGCCTTTTTGGTGGGATCTCTGTGCCTTTTTGGTGGGATCTCTGTGCCTTTTTGGTGGGATCTCTGTGCCTTTTTGGTGGGATCTCTGTGCCTTTTTGGTGGGATCTCTGTGCCTTTTTGGTGGGATCTCTGTGCCTTTTTGGTGGGATCTCTGGGTGTTCTCAGTGGGATCTCTGGGTGTTCTCAGTGGGATCTCTGGGTGTTCTCAGTGGGATCTCTGGGTGTTCTCAATGGGATCTCTGTGCCTTTTTGGTAGGATCTCTGTTTTCAGTGCTGTTCTAGCTGATGGGTTCACGGAGCCAGTGAGTGTTGGAGGAGTCACTTCTGCCACAGCGATGTTCCCCTGCCAGTCACAAGATGGGTGTGTTATTTAATGCTCAGAGCTGCAGCTGGGAGGATTTCATGTCTCTTTCCCCTCTCTTTCCCCCATGTCCCCCTGCAGGTGTTGGTGGAATGAGCGTAGCGTGCGTTTTGAAGAGAAAAGCAGTTCTGTGGCAGGACTCGTTCAGCCCCCACCTGAAGCAGCACGCCCAAGACACAGCCAACCCCACCATGCCTGTGGTACTGACATCTGGCACAGGCTCGCAGGCTCAGCCACAGCCAGCTGCAAACCAGGCCCTTGCAGCAGGGACACACTCCAGCCCCGTGCCCGGATCCATAGGAGTGGCGGGGCGCTCCCAGGACGACGCCATGGTGGATTATTTCTTCCAGAGGCAGCACGGGGAGCAGCTCGGGGGAGGAGGCAGCGGCGGCGGCGGCTACAACAACAGCAAACACCGCTGGCCCACCGGGGACAACATCCATGCAGAGCATCAGGTAGAAAACCATTCCCAGCTTTCCCAAGCCAGCCCTGCAGCCTTCTCAGAGGTGCTTTTCATGGTGCCCTTCTAAAGCTGGAGCTGGTTCTGGTGGAGTGGCAGCAGTGCTGCTGTTTGTTTTCCCTTTTCAGAGTGGCGGTGCCCTGGTAGCTCTGAGTTGAAAGGTTTCTGCTCTTGAGGGTTGTTGAAATCCCAAATCCCAATGCACTCCCTGTGACAGTCGAATGCATGTTTACAAAATTCATCACTCCCTTTATTGATTTTTTTTTTTTTCTGATGTGTGAACCAGCATAGCCGTGACTGCTGTTGCTGCTGCTTTTCAAATCTGTTGCTGTAGTTAAATAATTCTTATGTAATGGTATTACAAAACTGCCAATGCATGTAGGTTGGGCTTTTACCATTCCCAATATTGGAAAACATAGGAGTGGAAGTTGCTGGTTGTATGTTTGACTGTATTTCTTTGCTTTGGGGTTGGGTTTTTATGGTTATCATGTACAGGGGAAGGTGGTGATGATGTGTGTAGCTGAACTGAGAAGAGCAGCCTTAAGAGTGTCACCAAGCAGTGGTTTTAGGAACTTCTTAGAGCCACTCAGTCTCTAGAGGGGTGGTGGGCCAGGCTGTGTGCTAGTGGTGTTTACTAGAAGTCTTTTCAGCAGTTGCATTGTCACTCGTGCTGCAGTTAAATGAGTGGCTGACTCACTCCACTCTGTCTGTGACCTGTAGCTCACTCATCAAAGACATGAGTGCTTCCTCTCCGAGGCAGCAGAACCCAAGTGTAAGCACATTTTAAAGCAGAATGATCCCCACAAATATTGCCAGGGCAGCAGACACAAAGCTTTTGCAACCTTTGTGAACATCTCCTGCCTCCAGTTTCTGGAATCAAAGCGGCCAAGCCCTGGCTCCTCTGCTGTGCCTCCCCAGGGGATGTGTTGCCAACCAGAGCATTTAAAAGCAAACATTGCAGGGAATTTTGCAGCCTCACTGGAAGCAGTGTGTACATCAACAAAGAAATAAGCCCAAATGCCCTGTTAATTTGTTCTGGAAGAAAAATCACATAAAATACTGCAACATGAGCTAAAGAGCTAGAAAAATATTGTTGTTATTCCCTTATGCAGAAATGTAGTATTTAGGTATCAATTCAGAAGAAATAACTGCATTGAAACAGATGTAGTTTTTCTGTTTATTATCCAAGTTTTCAGTCACTAACTGTAAAACTTGCTTCAAGAGACATCAGTGCCAGAGATGTTAATGTTTTAAGTTCTGAAAGAAACCATAAGCAAGGATTTCTTCCTGCAAACTTGTAGGTTTTTCAAATCAAAGCAGCCATGGAGGGGTGGAGATGCCTGGGCAGGGCCTGCTATTGTTTGGGCATTTTGTGGCAAGATGACTTCATGAATTAAAATGATGCCATAAATTCTCAATCCTCTTTTCCTCCAGCTCACACTTTCATCCTCCTCTTACTGCAAATCCCTGAAAGCAGAGACAACAAAACTCACTGGAGATAAGGGGGGTGGGGACAGGGCACTCCAAGCTTGCAGTCATTAAAAACTCTGCTGGTATTTGTGCTTATATTTATTTAATAATGGAAGGATTTAAACTTTCACTCAAACAAAAAAATCCTGCCTGTTTCAGAGGCTTGTCCTGTTGTCAGCAGAAGTGTTGTTCAGCTTGATTTTCTTCAGTAACTTGTGGAATGAAATGATCCTAATAAATAAACCACTTAATGAAAGGAAAGCTCATTAACTTATGCTAGTTTAAATGAACTTTTCAAATCCAGTTCCTGTGTTGTCTGGCAGCAGGACAGTGGTGAGAAGGTTGTGTGGACAGATCAGACCTGCAGGATGGAGCTCACAGATGAGTTTGTGTGACGCTCTCAGTGTCCCCTGTGATTCTGTGAGCTGAGGCTCAGGAAATACCCACCAGGCCAGAATTAACATTGGGGCTTTTATTTCTTCTGCTTCCTGCTGGCTTTTACACTCTGATAAATGGGGCACAGCCGTAGTTCCAATGGTTTTGCATTCAGTGCTCATCTCCAAACCAATCTGTGTCTGTAATTTCTTCCAGGTCAGCTCTGAGGTGGGGCACTCTGTCTTGTTCCATACTGGGTGCCCAGTGATTGATGGGCACTTTTGTCAGGGTTTGGTGCTCCATCCCTCTTTTTCCATGGCTCTCTGCTTGCCTCAGGGTTTTACTCCTGGGAAGCAGAATGCAGGATATGTGTAATCCTAGCACTGCCATTCTTCTTGACTTCTTGGCCACCTCCACATCTGCTGCTTAAATTATAAATTCCTTGGAGCAAGGACTAATCGTATGCATGCAAAATGATTTAATTCAGTTTGGGTTTAGCTAGGGTAGAATTGAATTTGGCTTGCAAGAACAGAAGTGGAAGGAAGTGCTGGGACATGCAGGGAGGTAGGGAATCATTATGGATGTCTCCTGACTCTGTTTCTTATGGATGCACTTTTTTTACTGTACTTTTAATTTTAGACTTTCAGAGATGGTTCAGTGAGGGCCCAGCCTTGAAGACTGGTTAGGAAACTCAGTAGCTAAAAGATAATGGGAAGTCAGAAAAAAAATAATTATCAGCTAATATAGGTTAATGTCTGCCTAGAGCTTGGGAGGTCGTAATTAAAGGTAGAAAGATTTTAATTGTTGAATCCCAGATTCCTTTTGTTGCGTGTGTAGACAGACGTGTGTCTGTTGGTGATAACACTGCAGTGGCTTTTACCAAGTGATGACATTTCATGGTGGTATTAAACATCCAGGAGTGCTGTGAGTCACAACTGAGCTGCAGTATCCTGATTTTCCATGGGTTTCATTGTGCTGTTCCTCCTGGTCACTTTCCCTCCTGGCAGCTCTGGGAATTGGGCTGAGAGTGGCTTTAGCAGGGATGGCTTAAGCAAAAGTTTCTCCCAAGGAAGGGGAGAGAGAAGCTCCTTCCTGGTGGCGTCTTCTCCTTGTGAGCAGCAGGAAAATGCTGTGTCTGTGTTTTGCTTAGAAACTTTCATTTCCTGTTGCATTTTCCCCGTCTTCTCACGAAGGTGTGTTTGGGGCCAGGTTTTTATATAAAATGAAGCAATTAAATATGCCCCTGTCATTTCACAAATTTAGGTGTCAAAGCCTCACCATCCATACAAAAAAACTTGTGTTGCAAGATTTTCTTTGTCCCTGCAGACACTGAAGATGCTGGAATCAGACTTTTGCTTTCCTAATGTGGTCTCTCAGATCTCCTGAGCAAAATCCCAGCTGTTTGCAGCTCCAAATCCTTAATCACCAAACTTCCATGGAAGACACCAAACTTGAAATTTTTCTCTTTTTATTCATAAAAAGCAGCAGGATGAGGCTGAGGTTCAGGGTCCCCAGTAATTTTAACGTTGGAGTGAGCAGGTTTAGGCTGTCTGATGCCTGTTGGTGTTGGGCAGAGCGTTCCCCTGGCTGCAGGAGAGTGTTTGTGTGCTGTTTATCCTGCAGAAACCACGGCCAGGGATCAGGACATCGTGGAGGGAGGGCACAGGATGGCTCCAGGTGAGGAATGACCTGGGTTGGGTCTGCCTTGGTTATGAAAGGTTGCACAGATCTCCTCACAAACCCAAACAGCCTCTGCTGCTCCTGGGGGCGGTGAAAAGACACTCGGGATATTCAGCTGAGACAAGTTATCAACACTGAGCAGGTTTTTAGGAAAATTGGCTGGGTTTTCTTGGCTGGGGTCTCCTGTGGCTCGTGCGTGTGTGTGCTTGAACTGGAGTGAAGGGAGAGTTCTGTGGTGGTGTCCCTCTGGAACTGCAGTCACTGGATTTGCTTAGACTGTCGGAATTGCACTCGGTGGTGTGGGAGTTGCTTGGTAGAAGCAAATGATTTGAGGCATTTGCTTTCTCTCAGAGCATGTTTAATTAATAATTGGAGACAATAGAACTCTGCAGGGATGGTCTTGTTGAATGTGGGGAATTTTTCACATGGAGTTGGTGAAGAATAGTCAGCACAACAGGGCTGGGACTGGGGTTTCTGCTCAGTTTTGCCTTTTGGCAGTGTGACCAAGTGAGAGTGGGATTCAGGCGAAGGCAGGAGGTAATTCTGGCAGCTGCCCTCGTGGGGCACAGCTCCTCCAGCCAGGCTCCTTCTGCCCTGGGAGCAGCTGGATCTGAGCACGTTTGACAATGCTGGGTGCTGCTGGCAGGCACTGTGGCCACAGCCTGAAAATTGTGGCAAGAGCCTCTAAAAGGTCCTGGAAGCAAAGGCAGCCCTGGTGTTTGTTCTTCCAAAGGGAAATCCTGGCTAAGTGATGCTTAACTCCTTAGGACAGAGATTTTGCCCCATCCCTGGAAGTATCCAAGGCTAGGTTGGAGCAGCCTGGAGCAGTGGAAGGTGTCCCTGCCCATGGCAGGGGTGGAATGAGCTGGGATTTGGGGTCTCTTCCAACCCAAACCATTCAATGATTTCTGATGTGCCTGTGGATATGTGCTCCAAATAATTGAATGTATTGTCTGTGCTGGGGATGAAGGCATGGAGTGAGTCCCTTGCCACACAAACCATGTGACAGCACCTGTGGCTCAGCTCTGGAAGGTGGTTTCTGACCTCTGTTTGATTAAACCTGTTGAGTTTTCATGGGAACTTCCTTGTGTCCCAGTGAACTGCTCAGGGCTTTCCTTTCCCTGGCAGTGAAAAGGCTCTGCTAATTTGATACCCAGGTAATTTGAAACATAATTCCTTGCTGAAATGAAATGTCTGGTTTGACTGATCTGTTTCACAGAGATTTCTCCGTAGTGGAGGGGTAGCTTGGGAGGGGAACTGGAACATTTAATTTGGTTTTCTACTTTGTGTTACTCCTTGAAAATTTCTCCTGAGGCAGAAGGAGGACGAGTAGATTGGCTTAGTTGGATATTTCAGGTTGGAAAATCCTTGTGATATGCAGGGGAGAGAAAACACTCTGAAGCATTCAGAAAGATACTCTGAGACTCTGTTTCCTCCAAATCCATGGATTTTACTGTTCCTGATGGGCAGGCTGCAGATAATCTGCAAGATTGTCCACTCTGCAAGATTGTCCAGTTGGGCTTGCCCAAGTGACCTGGTGCTGGGATTTCTCTGGTTGTTGCTGTTCTGCTCTGCTTCCTTGTCATGCTGCTCACTCAGGAAGAGCAAAAACACTTTCACATTACTGAATTTACAAATTCAGTGCTTCCAGAAGACTTCAGGTAATTTGGTGGATATCTTGTATGAGTGTGCTTTGAAAAGAGGTTTATTACAGAACTTGTCCTGCTTGTTTTCTCCTCCCCTCTTCCCAACTTGGCTCTCCCCTTAGCAGCTCATTTGTGGTTTGCAGAGTTGCTGTGACCTCCCTGTGCTTCTGCAGAGCAGGTTGTGATCCTGGGAGCATTTTTGTAAATGGGTGAAGCTTTACAGTGCATCTGAGTCCCACAATCCCTCCCCAGCCAGTCCAATCCATCCCCAGTTGCCTGTTCCTCCTGAACTGCCACAAATTCCAGCTGCTGATCAGAAATCTCGATGAAGAGCTGTTGCAGAGCACTGGAGTAAAGAGCTGTTGCTGAGCATTGTCTCTGGCCTGCCTGGCTCAGAGAACTCTCTCTTAGGTGTATCAGGGATGATTTCCAGGCTGTTTTCCCCGAGTGCTGATGTCAGGCTGAACAAATGCTCCTTTGTGCTGCTGCCATGTGATGCTGCTCCCTCCCGGCAAGGAGCTGCTCTCAGCTCTCCTGTTACTCCTGCGTTTGTTAGGGATAACTTCTGTTCCAGGACAGTTGTTTTTATTGAGAACATCTGTCTTTGGTTCTTGCCCTGTTCAGACTTTCAGTGTGGGGTGAAACTCGACTGTTGGTAAACGCTCAGTGAGTCCCTGTCAGGGTGGTTTGAGGCCGCTCTCATCTGTTGTGGCAGAGGTGCCTTGGCAGTGCAATTAAACATTGCTGCATCCCCTCTCCACATCTTTTTCCCTCTGAATTTAAAACTGGGAAGGTCACAGTATGGCTGGGAGTAAAAGAAAAAGCCCCCCAAGGTCAGATCTTAGCATGGCCCCAAGCTCTTATGCAAACCCATGGATCCAGGCACACACCTGGGGTGCAGAAGATGGTTTTCCCGAGGTATTGCCAGCTCCAGCAGACAAAATTAAGGTTGTTTCTTCCCTAATCCAGTATTTTTGAATCCTGCACCCCAATATGTGCCTGAGACATGGCAGGGTAACCTAAATTCCACATTAATGAAGCGCTTCCCTGGGTGGATAAAATGGGAGGAAAAACATAATTAGCTAAGGAAGGAGAGCCCCTCTGCAAGGCTGCCTTTGCTGCAGTTATTTCTGTCCCCTGAATCATTAATCAGCCTGGCCCCATGCCAGGGAAGGCATTAGCCAATCTGCAATTTCAATGGCTTTTTGCTTCCAGTGCTAATGGTAGTAGCAATTCTAACCATGAATCCTTTACTACAAAAATAGTAGTTAAACCACCTAATCCTGTCTAATACTTGTGACTTCACATTCTTTCTTTACCCACTATTGTTATGGGAGAAGGCTAAAAATAGGGCAGTAATCAGTTGATGGAAGAAGGTATTTTAACCCTGGCTCTGGTTGTCAGTGCAAACCTGTTGTGGAGTGTGATGCTTTCCTTGCTGTCAGCTGGGGAATGCATTTCCCCTCTCCTGGATGCAGTAAATTGTCTGACTGCACTCAGATCTGGCATTTTTTTGAAATCACCTCCTCTGTGAGCTGTTCAAACTCAAGCAGCCTCCCCCAGCTGAAGGAGGATTTGTTTCCATCTGAAATTTGTAAACCTTTAGTTAATTTAAAGAGTTTTAACAATTGTGAGTATATAAATCAAAGTATTCAGCTGTAATTTTTGGTTTTCTCCTCTCCATTCTAAGGATTTTTCTTGGTTTTGATGATTTTTATTCTTCAGTTGTCTCAATTCTGGTGTTCCTGTAGTAATGTTGCCTTTTTTTGAGGGACGTTTTACTAGAGAAGTGTTTGCTTGGAGGTTGTGTTTTTTTTTTTTTTTTAATTGCAAATTGAGCAAGTCTTAAAATATAGAGGCCAAAATGGATGGAAATGTTGCATTCACACTTGAAGAATGTACAGGAGTTAAAAATAAATATCCAAGGAATAATCACACTCTGGAGGTGCTCTAGGTAAGCACCTGGCATGTACAAATAGGCAGAACTTGGAATCTCATCTTGTTTTCTCACAAACAGAGCAAATGCTGTTGGATCTTCCAGGTTGGAAAGTGGGAAGCCTGGGACAGTGGGAGGAGTCCCTGCCCATGGCAGGGCTGGAGTGAGATGGGCTTTAAGGTCCTTTCCACCCCAAATCAGTCTGGAATTCTGGGATCTTAGAGCTGAGAAATCAGGACATTTGTCTCTGCAGAGAAATATAATAATGATATCATTTCCCACATTCCTCTGCAGCAGTGGAGGAGCAAAACAAGAGAGATCCCTGAGCAGAACTGAAATCCTGGGAGGCTCCCCAGGCCCTCCAAGAGCTCAGCCAGCAGCAGGAGAGTCCTTCCCACGATCTGTGGTCCCAGCACCCATCCCTTGCCATGCCTTTGTTTGCCAGGGTGGCAAAGAGGAGCTCAGGCCAGAATTCCCTGTGGAAGTATCTGTGGGATTCCCTGGAGTTGGTTTGCAGGGCTGAGGGCAGCACTGGGCCCTGTAATTTGGTGCAGATCAAAGGAATATTGAAATGATCCATTTGCATGTTCCAGCTTCAGGAGTTCTGGCTTTGCAGGGCCCATCCTGGAGCTGATCCCTCCTGGCCAGGAGGGGAACTGGGGAGAACAAATGCTCCAGTGTGAGGGAGGGAAGGGATCCTGGCCTGAGGAAGG
This sequence comes from Passer domesticus, assembly GCF_036417665.1. Taxonomy (NCBI): domain Eukaryota; kingdom Metazoa; phylum Chordata; class Aves; order Passeriformes; family Passeridae; genus Passer; species Passer domesticus. The sequence goes on along the minus strand of NC_087497.1, from coordinate 1,556,808 downwards.
GCTGGGGAAGGGAATGGGGCCAGGTGAGGAGCAGGGGGTGGGAATGGGAACCTGGAGAGCTGGGGCTGGCAGAGGTTTGCTTTTGGTGGAGAATTGGCTAAGTAGAAACAGATTATTTAAACCCTCTTCAGTCACTGCTACCCCCATTAAATACAGGTATTTGATCTATTTAATGTTCAACATAAAAAAATAAAATAAAAAGTCATAAATCTGGTTTCACAGTGCACTTTTAGAGACAGTTTAGATCATCACTAGAATATTTCTTACCTCAAATATTTATTAGCAAATATTTTTTAGATTCTTTTTCTCCAGAGGAATTTCTAGTTAGTTTTCTGGGTTTTTTTCCTCTTGTATGCCAGATTGTTTTATTTCTTTGCTTAATTCCACTTGCCTTTTGCTTCCTGAGAAACATCTCTTGGATAAGGAGAAAGAAAAAGAATCCTTTGGGGTTGAGAGTGAAATTTAGCCTTGGATAGTTCGGCTGCCTGTCTGCCCAGGTGAATGTAAATTCTACACAAATGAGGATTCCTTAATATATAAAAAACTGGTGTACAATCCCCTGGGATACCTGAAATGTGATACAGCCCTGCACTTGGAATTTATATGTAAAGGTCATTTTAGCAACCATATTTGCTTAATATAAGGTGCAGTATTAACACAGACTGTTGGCATTAATATTTACCCAAAATTACAATTCACATGCTTTGCTGGTCGCTCTTGGGGCATGTAAAACCCCCCCTGGACTATTCTAGAATAAAAAATACAGTCCTGGAAATCTGCAAGGTAAATTCCCTGTTGTTTTCCTGCTAATTTGTTGGGGCTTCAGCTCAGTGTTTAGTAATCAGAAGGACAGTTTGGGGCCCTGGCTGCTGTTAATTGACCTGAGTGCAGAATCCCTTCTGACAAGTGCCATTCCCCGGGGCCTGGCTTTGCTGGGCTCCAATGAGCTGGAGTTTGCAGCACCAGCAGTGCCCTGGCTCCTGGCAGGAGCTGGGCTCAGGCTGCTGCAGGTTTGGGAATCCTGGCATCCTGTGATTTCATAGAATCTTGGCTGGCTTGGTTCTGAAGGGACCTTGAAGCTCAGCCCATCCCACCCCTGCCATGGCAGGGACAGCTCCCACTGTCCCAGGTGCTCCAGCCTGGCCTTGGGCACTGCCAGGGATCCAGGGGCAGCCACAGCTGCTCTGGCAATTCCAGCCCAGCCCCTCCCCACCCTGCCAGGGAACAATTCCCAATTCCCAAGATCCCATCCATGGCTGCCCTCTGGCAGTGGCAGCCATTGCCTGTGTCCTGTCCCTCCATCCTTGTCCCCAGTCCCTCTGCAGCTCTCCTGGAGCCCCTTCAGGCCCTGCCAGGGCTCTGAGCTCTCCCTGGAGCCTTCTCCTCTCCAGGGGAGCACCCCCAGCTCTCCCAGCCCGGCTCCAGAGGGGCTCCAGCCCTGGAAGATCTTTGTGACCCCTTTGATGTGTTGCAGTTTTTTACCCCAGGGGACACCAGAGCCTGGTTTGGGGTGCAGTGTTGGAGCTGGGGCAGGAGGGGCTCGGTCCCAGTCCAGGTGTGTGGGTTGTTCCTCCACTCTCACTCTCCAGGCTGATCCAGACCCGTGGATCATTGGTGATGTCTGTGATGAGCATCGGAGTCTTTGCTCTTCTGCACGAGATAACTTGGAAAACTTAAATCTGTGATGGGGTGTGTTCAGGGGGCTTGGATACAGGGAAAAGTGTCTGCCTGGGTTGGTGGGTGAGCAGCAGGTCCCAGCACACAGAACATCCCCACCTAGCTGCTGGAATTGAGCTTTGTCTCTGTCTGGTACAGCTCCATCCGTTCAGAAGTGTTCCAGACGCGGACAGGGGCTGGCGTCTGGGTAGCTTTGGGACAAGGAGAGCATTTGCTTCCGAGTTGTTGTCACTGAGTTTTGCGATGCTGAGGCTGTCTAATCTTATTTAAAAGGCAAGAAAGTGCAGTTGTCCTGTGTGAGGTGGCTGCCTGACATGCATGAGCTGCTCGGGGGGCTGGAATGATTCAGAGCTGCTGAGAGGCTGCTCTGCAGTTCCTGAGGTGTCAAGTGACCATTGACCACGGGAGAAATGGGTTTGAGCTGTTGCAGGCTGTGGTACAGGAGAGCTGAAAGCATTCCATGCTTTTTGTCCTCCTGGAGTAGGATTGGGTGTCTGTGGTGTCTGGAGTTGTGAAAGGCCCCTGGAGCACCGGTGCAAGGCCAAGGAGGTTGAGAGGATCAGTAGGGTGAAATGCAGGGTCCTGCCTGTGGGTCATCACAACCCCCAGCAGCTCCAGGCTGGGCAGAGGTTGGAAAGCTGGGAAAGGCCCTGGGGGTGCTGGTGACAGTGTGAGCATGGACCCAGCTGTGCCCAGGTGTGCCAGAGGCCGCTGCCACCTGGGCTGTGTCGGCAGCAGTGTGACCAGCAGGAGCAGGGCAGTGACTGTCCCTGTGCTGCCACTGCTGGGGCACCTCATGACAGGAGGGACACTGAGGGGCTGGAGAGTGTCCAGGGAAGGGAACGGAGCTGGGAAGGGGCTGGAGCTCCAGGAGAGGCTGAGGGAGCTGGGAAGGGGCTCAGCCTGGAGAAAAGGAGGCTCAGGGGGGCCCTTGTGGCTCTGCACAGCTCCTGCCAGGAGGGGACAGCCGGGGGGTCGGGCTGTGCTCCAGGGAACAGGGACAGGAGCAGAGGGAACGGCCTCAGGCTGGGCCAGGGCAGGCTCAGGGTGGGCACAGCAGGAATTTCCCCATGGAAAGGGTGCTCAGGCCTTGGCAGGGGCTGCCCAGGGAGGGTTGGAGTGCCCATCCCTGGAGGTGCCCAAGGAAGGACTCGGATGGTGGCACTGAGTGCTCTGGTCTAGGGACAAGGTGGGGATGGAGCACAGCTTGGACTCAATGGTCTCAGAGATCTTTTCCAGCCTCAGGGATCTGGGAGAATGAATGAGGTTTGAAGGTGTGACAGAGAGGAATGTGCAGTGAGGAATCCAGCTGTGCCTCAGGGATGTGAGTGAGAAATGCAGCTGTGTCTGTTGGATGTGCACTGGGAATGCAGCTGTGTCTGTTGGATGTGCACTGGGAATGCAGCTGTGTCTGTTGGATGTGCACTGGGAATGCAGCTGTGTCTGTTGGATGTGCACTGGGAATGCAGCTGTGTCTGTTGGATGTGCACTGGGAATGCAGCTGTGTCTGTTCGATGTGCACTGGGAATCCAGCTGTGTCTTGCTTTTCCCCATGTTTTTCAGCAGAGATGTGGAAACTGGTGCAGAGCAGGGGCTGAATTCCCCCAGCCTTGGGAGGTGCAGTGATCCCGTGGTTTTGCTCCAGTTTCTCAGCATGGCTGGTGGCAATTCCCACTTTGGGATGTGTGCTCCCACCGGGCAGGCAGGGGATGGTTTCTGAGGCAGTGGAGTGGCCAGAGCTGGAGTGTGTTACAGTGACACACATTCCTGTATTAGTGTGTAGAAATCGTTCTTCTTGCATGAGATTTACATAATTCCTGAATGCATCCACACGTTCAGTGACGAGGGGAGGAATATTCTTGTGCAATGAACTCATTCTGGAGTGTGGTGCTCATGTCCAGAACCTTCATTTTGTGCACTGGGGTTCCATGGTGTGTGTGAGCAGGAGGGAGGAGTTCTCTCCTCCTCGGGAAGGCAGCAGCTGGCTCCTGGGAGGATGTGCACTCTGCATCCCTTCCCAGAGGCACAGCCTGCCTGGAGCAGGGGCAGCCTGGGGTGCTGCTGGCTGAGAGCAGCAGGAGTCGGGTTTGCTTGGATCGCTTCCCAAGGGATTGGGACTCCAGCTGCCCTCTCCTTGTGAGATTCCTGAAGATTGTGGAGCTCACCTCTCCCTCCCAGGATGTCACATCAGCTCCAGGTGTCAGGGCATCTCTCCCTCATGCAGCCGATTGATCCTGGCGTTGTCTTCTGGATTTCTTTCAAATCTCTGCTTCAGTGGTGAGCCACATTTTCTGGTAATCAAATCCAATCGGCATCAGTGCTCATCTGGGGAGAACTTGTCTCTGTGGACCTCCTTGTTTCTTGTGTTTACACCACCCTGGCTCTGCTCTGTGCTCTGCAGAGCTCTGGGATCAGTCACAAGAACAGATCCTAATGAGATGGAAGATCAGCCTTTTTGTTTAAAGGGCATTCCAGAGGAATCCCTCACTTCTGGAATGCAGAGGTGTTGGAAGTCATGGCTTTGGCTTTGTGTTCTGTTGTTTCAGACACGACCTTCTTTGTGGAAGGAAAATGAAGGAGCCCTGTGATATTTGTGTGCAATGAGGTGAAAATGTATTGCTGTTTAACATTATAGCTGCTGAGAAATGGGAAAAGGATCTTCTGGGTGCAGTCTTTGAAAATCAAATAAATAGATCCAATGATCAATGAAGGTAAAGAAACTGTGTGACTGAGGGAAAGAGCTGGAGAATTGCTGTTTATGGACACTTTGAGCTCAGAGTGGCCAAAATCAGGCACAAAGACCCAGTTTAGAAAATGCTTTTATCCATATTTGTTAGGATTCTTGAAAGAGCGATGATAAGGGATGTGAAATATCTGTCAATGAATAATTTCATTTCCTCACATCTGGTAGCTGATAGAGAAGGCAGTTTTTATTTTCTGCTTTTCATCATGTCTGGGGTAAGGGATACTGGGGAAGGGGATGGGGACAGCCTCTTTCTCCTGTGCCATTGTCCTGTTGGAGTGAGTCTAGGAGCCACCGAGTCATCTCCAGGGCTGGAGCACCTCTGCTGAGAGAATTGGGATTGCTCAGCCTGGAAAAGAGAAGGCTTGGAGTGGTCTCATTGTGGCCTTCCAGGAGTGCCTGCAGGGAGAAATGGAGAAGGGTCTCTTGACATGAGCCTGGGGTGATGGGAGATGGCTTCAGACTGGCAGAGAATGGGTTTAAATTGGGTGTGTGGGAGCAGTTATTCCCTGGCAGGGTGGCCAGGGGCTGGGCTGGAATTGCCAGAGCAGGTGTGGCTGCTCCTGGAAGTGTCCAAAGCCAGGCTGGGCAGGGCTTGGAGCAACCTGGGACACCATGGAGGTGTCCCTGCCATGGCAGGGGTGGCACCGGAGGAGCTTTAATGTCCCTTCCTACCCAAACCGTTCCATGATTCCATTTTGACCAAATCAAGTAAAAATACCACTTAATATCCTTTTGGATTTTGCTGGAAGTGTAGTGATTGGATCTTTGTAGCAGCTTTATTTTGAGGTTCCCACAGCTCAGCACCCACCCCTGGGAGATGGTTTGTTTTGGGGAAGCTGCTGGACACACTCTGAGCAGCCTTTGCAGTGGCTTCTGTGGTTTGCTGGGACATCTCTTCAGCAGCTGTGAGTTCACATCACCTTTTGAATCTGTGCAACTTCTCCGTTCCTCAGACGTCTGATGGAAATAATCATTTGCTCTCTGCCAGCTTTTGTGGTTTGGCACATCTGGAGGTTGCAGCACTTTCCATGAGTTCAGCTTGAAGTGCTCCATGGAAGAATTTGGTCCCAGTGACGTTCGTGTGGCACCAGGCAGCTGAGCTGTGTCAGCTGCAGAGCAGGGATGGAGCTGGCAGGGGGGAAAGTCCTTGGGGCTGCAGTTTTGGGAAGGGTTTCACTTGGTGTCAGTGGCCCATGTGACAGATGTCACTGCAAAAGGTGGCAAGGCTGAGGCAGAACTGAAAATAACTGAGATACAGTAACAGGAGGTTTTTAACCTGATTTTTAAACTGAGATTCTGAGTGAGTGACCCCTGAGAATTTGCAAATTATGTAAATATCTATTAAATAATTAACTAATATACCGCTAACCTTTTGCAAAGTATGACAGCCACAGAGTAGAAGAATTTAGACTGGAGGGGATTTCTAGAGGTTAGTGTGGTGCTTTCTTCTGTCCGATTCTTAGAGGAGATCTATAGAATATTGTCTTAGATGAGATCTATAGAATATTATCCTAGAATAGAAATAAAACATAATCCCAAGGTCTTGGTCCTGCTGGAAGTGGTGCTGCAGTATCAGAAGTCATGGTTAAGGTCAGTGATGGTGGTGTAACATTACAGTGCTGGTCACTGGTGGGCCATGAGCATCCAAACAGTTTTTGGGATTTTTTTGTTGTGTAGCTCACCCACCAGGTATTGCTGAGCTCCTTCCTCGGCCTGGCAGGGCTCTGAGCAGAGCCAGGACTAAACCCTGCTGTAAACCTGCAGCGTGCTACAAGGAGCCTGGATCAGTGTGGGCATTACTCATTTAAAAGTGCTTTATCAGCTCCTCCCTGCTGAGCACAGAGGTGCCTCAGCCCTGCTGGGCTGCAGGTATGTGTAAACACCGAGTAGGAGGGGAGTTTGTGCTGCTTGTGTGGGGTGTTTGTGGCTGCTGGGACACTGGAGCGGGGCAGGGGAGGACAGTCACCTGCTCCAGTCCCAGCACGTGGCTCAGCTGCTGGGCTTTGGCCTCGAGTCCAGAGTTGGGGTTTCTTTTTGAATTTGCTTCCTCCTGTGTGCTCAGCAGTTGAGATTTGGGAATGAGAAGCAGGAGAAGGGTTTTCCTGCAGTTTCAACATACCCAGTCCATGTCAGGTACTGATTCCTGCTCTGGGCCAGGGACAGCAGCAGGGCACGGCTGGAGCTGGGCCAGGGCAGCTCAGGCTGGAGATCAGGGCAAGGTTCTTCCCCCAGAGGCTGCTGGCACTGCCCAGGCTCCCCAGGGAATGGGCACGGCCCCGAGGCTGCCAGAGCTCCAGGGGTGCCCAGGGTGGGGTTGGTGGGGGTCCAGGAGCTGGATCAGTGATCCCTGTGGATATTCCAGCTCAGGCTGCCCAGGGTGGGATTTTTGGGGGCCTGGGCAGGGACAGGAGCTGGACTTGGATCCTTGTGGATCCGTTCTATGCTTCTGTCAATTTCTTCATACAATAGTTTCAAGTTTATGCTTTTTTTTTCTGCTCTAAATGACTCAGTTTTCATCAAATCAAAACATTGTTTTTTTCTGCTTCCTGTCTGTGTAAGCTGGATGTAAATTTGCCAGGTTTATACGGGAGATTTTCCTTGATTCCCACCTGAAATGATGCTGGCTCCTCATGCCTTGACTCCCTCACCTGAAGCCACTGTGAAATATGAGCAGAGACAGTTGTGTTAAGGCTTTGTGTGTCTTAAAAGTAATTGCTGGTTGTTCCTTTCCTGTGCATGCATAAATCTAACACACAGAAATAAATCTGTGTGTAATAATACATGTGTGTGTATAATAACGAAAGTATATGAATGTTGTAACTGCTGGGAGTGTTAAAGGTAAGTCATACTCTGGAGCTCCGTAACCTTGTTACAGGCTCTCAGTCTGGAGCAGAAAAATGGCTATAAACTGTGATTATAATAAAAATAGCAGCAAAGAAGAGCATTTCCTGATGGCCTTTTCTCCCCCATCTGTGAATAGGTGCGTTCCATGGATGAGCTGAATCACGATTTCCAGGCGCTGGCTCTGGAGGGACGGGCTATGGGAGAGGTAAGTGACAGGCCTGGAGAAAAAAAATGTGTATTTTGGGAGGGGGAAGAAATGAAATAGCAGCTTTTTGAGGCTGCTGGGATGATTGTGATGCTGAGGGTTCTTCGTTCTGTGTGTCTGTCTGTCTGTCTGTGTGTGTGTGTCTGTGTGTGTGTGGTTGATCCAACTCCAAACCTGCCAGGCCCCAAACCTGCCAGGCTGGAATCCATCTCAGAGGGAGGAACAGTTCAACTTCCACCTGTTGGCTCATCCAGCAGGAGAGAGTGGCTGCACAGCAACAGCTCAAAATCCGTCTGGGGACAGGTGTCCAACCCTCAGAGCAGGTTTATTTTGGGATTCACTGAGCTCAGACCTCGTTGGGCTGTGGGGCATTGTCTGCTGCTCTGTTTTCAGTCCTGGCCACCTTTTTTTGGCTCTTGCAGAAAGGCCAGGGCTGTGTTTAAGGTTTGGGGTAACTGGGCAGGGTGAGCCAGGGCTGCAGGAGGGATAAGAGCAGGGCACAGATAATGGGCCTGCAGCTGGCACTTCACAGAACCCCAGCCAGAGTTCATTTAATCTCTCACAGCAGCAAGGAGATGGCAGATTTAGGGGGGAAATGCCCACTGGTTTTCTTGGAAAAGAGAGAATTTATCTGTTTTTAGGGTGATCTGAAAGAATAGCTTGTTCCTGTAGGTTCCTGGAAGCTGGATGGAAAGGCTTCTTTGCCTTGCCTGTTTCCTTCTGCCTTTAGTGAGTCCCTTGTGGAAGGACAGAGGAGAAAATCATGTCTGGTAGGAGGATGTTCATGTGTGAGAGCTCAACTTGGTGCAAGTCTGATGCTCCTCTCAAGCTCAGACCAGTTTATTTCCTCCATGTTTAATCTGTCCTGTCACGCAGTGTGTGAGCTAGGTGTAAAAAATAAAAACCCCTGGAACCCTGAAGTTGCTGTTTGGGAGAAAAGAGCAAACCAGGACTGTGCTGGGTGGGATTCGTAGGGAGGTGCCCTCTCTCAGATCAAAGACTTCCTTCCTTCCCCTGTTTCTTCCTCCACCCCTGCTTTCCATCTCTGCCTTCCTTCTCCCCCTTCTTTCTCTCCCCCTATCCTTCCTTCTCTCCCCCTTCTGTGAAAAACCGTAATACAGGTTTGGATTTTGATTTGACTTGAGAGGAAAATCCATTTCTCCAGGTTGGATTAATTTACCCCAAGATATTGACTAAGAGGAGGTGAAAATGATTTCAAAGGAGCCAACCTGACATTAAAAACCTGCCTGAAGCTGCTGCACAGCAGCTGCTGTGCTCCATGTGCAGCTTGCCTGTGGAATGCTGGGGGTGGGAATGTTCTGAGGAGAAGAGTTTGTGACACCTCATTTGGGCAGGAGGTTCCTTCCCAGGGAGAGCCCGGGCTGGCTGAGAGCAGGTTCCCAGTGAGCACAGCACTCACTTTGCTTGTCAGGACACAGGGTCACGGAGCTGGAACGCCTGAAGGAATTCCTAAAAATGCTGAGTTCTCCCAGCTTTTGGTTTATTTAGGCATTTCTGAGAGGAGCAAGTTTGGATTTGTGTTTTGGAGCTTTGCCTCCCAGTGATGACTCATTTTTTTCCCCCTTCTTGTAACTGTGATGCAGAAAATTTTGGCAATGGCATCCTTTTGTCACTGGGCTTTTCCACATGCTGGAATGAGCAGGTTTTTCTGGGAAAGGTGACATCTCGCCCTTCTCTTTCAGCTAAAGCACTATTTCTTGTTTCTCTTGGTGTTTTTCTCCCTCAGTCTCACAGTTTCCATCCTCTATCCATTGAATATTCTCTGTATCTCTCCAAGGGTGATTTCAGGAGGTCCCACAGGATCTGTTTTGGCTTCAGGACCATGTTCCTCACCTGGGTTTTGTGCAGTTTAGATGCCTTAACAAGGCGCTGGTGGTTTCTACCCCTTCTGCTCCTGGAATGAGAAGGAAACTTGGGGAGAAAGTCAGAGAGTCTGAAATAAATGATAGTGAAATAAATTGATAGTGGATAAAGATGAGGAAGAGTGTTTCTGCATTTAATGTTAGATTCCTTTTATCTTCTAGTTTCCTTGCTCCTTGTTAAGCACCGTCGTAATTTCAGTGATGGAAGGAGATTGTGAAGTCATCAGAGCAGTTTTATAAAGGGCACTGTCAAACAGTTAAATCTCTTATCTAGCCTGCTCTCAAATTGTAGATAATGCTTGGAGATCAACAGATATCCTTATCTGGGAACATTAAGAATACTTTAAAAACCCCCACAGCCTTCTACTCTCTTGGGGCTGTTTCCATCCTCAGACTCCCAGCCTCATATTCCCGAATTTCCAGCAAGTGGAAGTGCAATATTTTTTCAATCAGGGAAATTAAAAGGAGTCCCAGAGCCCTGTTTTCTCCACTCTGAGCTGTGAAAGCTTTGTGCTGTTGGTAGTGACTGTGGTCAGTAATGCTGGAAGCAGCTCTGGGGCAGGGGATGTTGTCCCTCTGTTCCAGCACCTTGGCCAGGCTGTTCTCTGGGATGAAGGAACTCACCTTGGAGCTTTGTCTGGCAGGTCCATGTGGGATTTTGGTGCTCTGGCTCAACCCATCACATATGGCCCTTAAGGCCTTGACCCCACAGCTCTGACCCATATCTTTGGCTTAACACAAGCCCTGCAAGTTCCATTTCTCCCCCAGCCTCAGATGGGGAGCTGCATGTCTGCTTTTGCATGCTGAAATCCCTTGGATCTGTAGCTTTGCAGCAAGGAGTGTGGGTGCAGTGTCTCTGGGGATAGTGGCAGCACAGAGGGGCTGTGAGGTGCAGTTGGGTTTGTCCCCAACCCCTCACAGGCATTTGGGACCTTGGATTTGGAGTAGGTTGTGCAAAGTCTGTGTCTGGAGTCAGGAGCAGCTGGGTGAGGTGCTGGTGAAACTTAATCCCGAGGGTGGGAGGAGGATGGGGACACAGAGCCATGAGGCAACTGGAGGTGCTTAACTTCAGATCTGGGGGTAGCAGGGAATTGCAGCCTGCCCTGGAAGAGAAATGCTGGTAAGAAATTATTACGCATTTCCCTGAAAGTGTTTAATTATTGCTGGGCTGCTGCCCTTGCAGGGCAGTACTGGGATCACTGAGTGTGGGCAGTGAAAGTCCTGTAGCCCCTTGGGGTCATTGTAGGGGAACTCTGGGACATCAGAACCTGGAGAGGCAGGGACAGGGATAGGGGACAGCAGCCAGGGCATGGCTGGAGCTGGGCCAGGGCAGCTCAGGCTGGAGATCAGGGCAAGGTTCTTCCCCCAGAGGCTGCTGGCACTGCCCAGGCTCCCCAGGGAATGGGCACGGCCCCGAGGCTGCCAGAGCTGCAGGGATGCCCAGGGTGGGGTTGCTGGGGTCCAGGAGCTGGATCAGTGATCCCTGTGGATATTCCAGCTCAGGATATTCCATGATTGTGTGCCCATGTCCATGGTTAATGCCCCATTGGTGCAGCTGGGTGGGTTCTGGAGAAGCCCCTGCAGAGGGACTCAGTCCCAGTGGTTGTGACAGTGAGGCTGGACACTTCTGTACCTGGATTAAACAACCACAAACCAATCAAAAATGAAGGAAAAAACACACCAAACTAAACCCCTGTGCCTCTGCTTCCCATGCTACTGATGTGTTGTGTTCCCATAAATTTATGATTTATTGGCCCCATAAATTTATGATTCATTGGCAGCTGGGGAGTACTGGCAGTTGGGAATAATGTTTGGGTTGGGTTTTTCAGTTTCCCCAGCGCTGGCAGTGCTGAAGATGGGAGCAGTGGGACCAGGCTGGAGATGGGCTCAGTGGGGCCGGGGTGGAGATGGGCTCAGTGGGGCCGGGGTGGAGATGGGATCAGTAGAGCAAGGTTGGTGATGGTTCCACAGCAGCTCCCCTGGCACTTCAGGAAAGCTCAGGGCAGGGCTGGGAGCAGACTGAGCAGGAACACAGGAATGGTCAGACATTGCCAATCCTATCTCTCTTTCCTGTTCTCTCCCCAAACTGGGAGTGGTGTGAGTCCCAGAGCAGGCAGGGAATGCCTGTTCCTTGCAGGGCAGTGCCAGGGGAGTGCCGGGGCTGTCCTGGGGCAGTGCCAGGGCTATCCCAGGGCAGTGCAGGGCTCTCCCAGGGCTGTGCAGAGATGTTCCAGGCATGTGCAAGGCAGTGCAGACTGGCACTGCTGCTGGGTGCTGCCCTCCCTATGCAAGCTGGCTCTGCTGCCCATCCTGTGCAGGCTGGCACTGCTGCTGGGTGCTGCCCATCCTGTGCAGGCTGGCACTGCTGCCGGGTGCTGCCCTCCCTGTGCAGGCTGGCACTGCTGCCGGGTGCTGCCCTCCCTGTGCAGGCTGGCACTGCTGCCGGGTGCTGCCCTCCCTGTGCAGGCTGGCACTGCTGCTGGGTGCTGCCCTCCCTGTGCAGGCTGGCACTGCTGCTGGGTGCTGCCCTCCCTGTGCAAGCTGGCTCTGCTGCCCTCCCTGTGCAGGCTGGCACTGCTGCCGGGTGCTGCCCTCCCTGTGCAGGCTGGCACTGCTGCCGGGTGCTGCCCTCCCTGTGCAGGCTGGCACTGCTGCCGGGTGCTGCCCTCCCTGTGCAGGCTGGCACTGCTGCCGGGTTCTCCCCATCCTGTGCAGGCTGGCACTGCTGCCGGGTGCTGCCCATCCTGTGCAGGCTGGCACTGCTGCCGGGTTCTCCCCATCCTGTGCAGGCTGGCACTGCTGCCGGGTGCTGCCCATCCTGTGCAGGCTGGCACTGCTGCCGGGTGCTGCCCATCCTGTGCAGGCTGGCACTGCTGCCGGGTGCTGCCCTCCCTGTGCAGGCTGGCACTGCTGCCGGGTGCTGCCCATCCTGTGCAGGCTGGCACTGCTGCCGGGTGCTGCCCTCCCTGTGCAGGCTGGCACTGCTGCTGGGTGCTGCCCATCCTGTGCAGGCTGGCACTGCTGCCGGGTGCTGCCCTCCCTGTGCAGGCTGGCACTGCTGCCGGGTGCTGCCCTCCCTGCCCCGGGGGGAGGGCTGATAACATCTTGGGTACAAAGCGGGACCTGTAAACACCCATAAATACCTGCTCTGCCTTCCCTACCTGTTGCTGCAGACAACCCCAGTTCTGCACTGCACAGATGGCTGCTTTTATCTTAATATTTGCCTTGTCTGAGGGGGATCAGTTTTCTTAATTTGTCTAATTCATAATCCCATCTCAGTGGGATCTCTGTGCCCTGGCTGCTGGAAGAATTGCTTTTGTTGATGATGGGTAAGTCCTCCCCTCCTCCCTGCTCTGCCAAATTGAATATTGGCCTAACTCGTAAGTCCTTTGTAAGAGGGCTTAGCAGGATTATTTTCATACTGCATAGGGTCAACTTTAATAAAAACCAGGGAATGAATAAATGACTCTGGTTCTAAACCACTGCTTGTTCTTTTGAAATTTCCAACCTGCAGAACTGCATGAGAGTCACTTAAAATACCCTTTTTTTTTTTTCTTCCATTGCATCTGACAACTTTCCCTGAGGAAAAATTCATTGTCTTAGCAGCCTGTTGCATAATTGCAGGTGATTGCTGCTTGCTAATGCTCTGTGCTGGTTGGAGCAGCACTTGACAGATGAAATCCCCCTCCCCTGTTAGCATCTGTTAATATTGGCTTTGGGTTTCCCTGATATCTGCAGATAGCTCTGGAATCTCCTGTGAGGTAAACTTCTCTCTTCTGTTTGTTTCTGCTGATGGTGCAGAACTTCCAGTTGGAAACTTGGTGCTTCTGGTGGGGAAAGGTTAAACTGGAGGGAACAGGGCTGGGGTTCTTTGTGCAGGAGCAGGAGGTGTGCAGGAGACAGTGAGAATTAAAATGTTTTGTGAGCCTTGGATGTGATTCACTGGAAAATTCAGAAGGTGTTGGGGTGCAGTTGTGCGGGATTGTGCTGGTAAAGGTTTTGTTTTCCTTAGGAAAGGGGTAGAGGAGAGCAGGGCAGAGAGGGAAGGGCTGGATTAGCTGCAGCTCTCCCTCCAGCAGGCAGTGCTGCTGCAGCCCCAGGTGTGCTGGAGCTGCTGCAGGCGTGGGAGAACCCCAGAGTGCTGTGGGTGGGGAGGGCTCTCAAAGCCCACCCAGTTCCAGCCCAGGGACACCTCCCACTGTCCCAGGTGCTGCAGCCTGGCCTTGGGCACTGCCAGGGATCCAGGGGCAGCCACAGCTGCTCTGGCAATTCCAGCCCAGCCCCTCCCCACCCCACCAGGGAGGAATTTCTTCTCAAGTAGAAGTAAAGGATGAGAGGGGGTTGGCCTTGCAGGACAGGGCAGAGGCAGGAAAGAACAAGCAGAACAGTAATTTCCAACCATAGCAATTCCATGATTTTCTTTTCAAGGATACAGGAGTGGGATTTTTACAAGGCCTGGAGGGACAGGACCCAGGGAATGGCTGCCACTGCCAGAGGGCAGGGCTGGATGGGATCTTGGGAACTGGGAATTGTTCCCTGCAGGGTGGGGAGGGGCTGGGCTGGAATTGCCAGAGCAGCTGTGGCTGCCCCTGGATCCCTGGCAGTGCCCAAGGCCAGGCTGGACACTGGGGCTGGGAGCACCTGGGACAGTGGGAGGTGTCCCTGCCATGGCAGGGGTGGCACTGGGTGGGATTTAAGGTCCATTCCCACCCAAACCATTCTGGGATTCCATGTGGAGCTGTGGCTGCAGGACATAAAGAATTTGCAAGACACCTGAAGTGTGTTGATATCTATAAATACTGGAGAGCAGTGGCTTGGCTTTTCCCTCCTTCCCGGTGCAGATGGAGGACCACGTTCATCTGTGTTTGGGAATGATTGTTCCCCATGGGAGCCTCCTGCCCTTCCATTTGGGGTTATTTTGGGATGGCAGAAAAGGGAGCATGGGGCAAGGTCCCTGCTTTTATCCTCGAGCAGCCCACACCGTGTTGAGGGTATGAGGAGAAATCCTGTCTGAAATCACTGCAGACTGATTGGTTTTGTAAACAAAGAGCTCTTTGTTGAGTTGGGGAGGAAATGGAGAGCACAACTTTGTGATTGTGCTTTAAACCAGCACCCCAGAGCTGTGAAATCAGTTCTTGCTGCTTCCTCTGCATCCAGCCACTGATTTACTCCTCAAGTGCAGCCTTGGATTTGCACTTCTGCTGCTGGAGTTATCAGCAGGAGTTGATACCAGTCTGGATATTGAATTTGATATCAATCAGGGCATTGAATTTGATATCAAATAGAGATATTGAAGTGGTTATCAGGATATTTAATTTGCTGTCAGTCAGGGTATTGAAACAGATACCAGTCAGGATTTATCACCACTCCTGATCCAGAGGGGAGATCCCCAGAACTGATGATTCTTGTTTCTTCCATGGTAATTTCAGGTAATTTCAGATTCTTTTCATCTTCAGTACCTTGAGTTTTATCCCAGCTTGAGGCAAGGCTCATTTCATGGTTAATTTGCTGTGAATCTGCTGCTGGGAATTCCATCCACCCCATCCAGAGGATTTACTGGGATATTGTCCCCATGCCACCTCAGGGCCTGGAATTCCCAGTGTGGAGCTGATCCCTGGTGAAGCTGTTCCCAAAACCCCCCAAAGAATGGGAGGAAGGATTCAGGAGAGGGATTTTTACAAGGCCTGGAGGGACAGGACCCAGGGAATGGCTGCCACTGCCAGAGGGCAGCCATGGATGGGATCTTGGGAATTGGGAATTGTCCCTGGCAGGGTGGGGAGGGGCTGGGCTGGAATTGCCAGAGCAGCTGCTCTGTCTGTCACCTCCAGAGCCAGGACAAATGGGCTGTCCCAGCCCCAGGATGGCTCTGTCCCATTCCCAGGAGCTTTTCCTGGGCTGTCCCAGCCCCAGGATGGCTCTGTCCCATTCCCAGGAGCTTTTCCTGGGCTGTCCCAGCCCCAGGATGGCTCTGTCCCGTTCCACACGTGGTAGGTGCTGCCCTCCCTCCCATCAGTGTTCCAAAGAACCTCTGCAGCCCTGCAGTCCCCAGCAGAAGGGAGAAATGGCAACTCCTGAGCTTTTCTATCCCCGATTTCCTGCTCCTCCAGCAGCAGCTCCCATTGGGAGGCAGGAATTTGTTCCCAGGTGAGCTCAGGAAAACTCACAATGTTTTCCCCCTCCTTTATTTTCCTTGTGAGTGCAGAGAGGCTGGAGAGTGTCTGTGAGAGTGTCTGATGTGTGGGGGTTCCTGGAGCTGGGAGGAGAATCAGGACTGGGGAGATGGAAATATTTGATTCTCTCAGTTGTGTTTAATGGTTGGTACCTGATAGAAGGGAGACGCTTACGGGGTTTATGTTTGCATTTTATACTTATTTTAATCATGCTTTGCTTTGTTTTGTTCTTTTTTTTTGTTATTTTTTGTTTTGTTTTGTTTTGTTTTTTTAATTGCAGCAGCTGTTGCCGGGTAAAAAGTTTTGGGAATCTGATGATTCCAGCAAAGATGGACCAAAAGGGATATTTCTGGGAGATCAGTGGAGAGACAGTGCTTGGGGAACATCAGGTAGCTCAATTATTTCCTTAATTTAGTGGGGGTTGAATACAGAAATGTGCAATTTATTTACTCAAAGTCCATGGCCAGGCTGGATGAAACAGCTTTGAAAAGATTTAAAACCACATCTGGCTTATATAATAAAAAACAAACAGAAAGCCTTTGCTTTGTGATAAAATAAGGATATCCATGGATGTCAGAACATAGTGTAATGTGAATATGTGTAAATTCATGCTTATCTGCTTAAAAATCTTAAATTACCCTTACAATTTCAATTTCTGATGTGTTTTCTGCCTTGGGATGGATCAGCTGAAAGTTTGAACAAAGGTCTCGGAGAACAAGATGAATAAAAAAACATCCCTTCATTTTTGCAATAGTAAACCAACCAACCAAAACCCACCATTCAGTTAAAAAAACTGAATAAAAATAAAAATATTTTTTAAAAATATATAATAAAAAAATTTAAAAATTAATGGTTTGAATTAGTGTCTGCCAATGATTTTGTTCTTGCATCAGAGACTGTCCCTGATTTTGGATTTGATGGGAGAGCAACATTCAGTTTAAAAAGCAAAAAAAGGAGGTTTTGAATTAGTATTGAATTTTATCTGCTAGGGATTTTATTCTTTGCTCAGAGACTCTCCCTGATTTTGAGCTTTGGGGGAGACTATTCAGGTTGGTTTTAGGAAAAAAAACCTGCAAGTGCTGGGTTTGAAATGCTGACCTTTGATTTGTTCTGTCCATGGTTTTTGTGTCATGAATCTGCTCCTGAAACACAGCAACTCCCAAAACCTGCAGCTCCCAGGAAATGGCATTTGCCTCACTGTTGTGTGGGATTTTCCCTGATGAAAATACCAATTTTAAATGAGTGATAAGGCCTTGTTTTATTATTTACATTGAAAAATGGCCATGCAGAGGTGATAGAGCTTCTCCAAATGTGCCTGGCTGGATCAGTCTGGGCACTGGGGGAATTTTGGGCAGCTGCTGCCTGTCCCAGCCTTGGGAGCACCTTGTACCTGGTTTAGTCCAGCCTGGAGCTGAGATCAGGGATTAGGGCTGAGCCAGGCTTTGGGACCAGCTGAGGTTGGGATTTTCTCCCCCAGGCCCCTCTCATCCCTCCCGGTGCTGGTTCCCATTCACCCCACAGCTCACAGAGCCCTGAGTGTCTTTGGCTCCCCCAAAATAAGAGAGCAGCACCTGAGGGCTCTGCTCCCCAAACCCCCCAGTCCATGCAGCCAAAAGCTCCAAGCTGTAGTCCTGCCCTTCCTTCCACTCCCGGGGCAGCACTGCTGGGTTAAAACCAACTTTCCCCCCTTTTTGGGAAGTTTTTTCCCCCCACAATCTCCCCAGTCCATCCAGGTGAGGCCTGGATCTTCCTTGGCTCCATCCCTTCTCCATCCGTGCCCACAGGATGCACTGCAGGCCTCCCATGTGGATTTGGGATCCAGAGTTGTGGATTTAGACCCTTCAAAGAGAGCCCAGCTCAAAGCTGCAGTCCTGCCCTTCCTTCTTCTCCTGGTGACACAGAGTTGGGCAGCAGTGCTGGGTTAAAACTGGCTTTTCCCCTTTTTTGGAAGCTTTATCCCCAAAAAATCTCCCCAGCCCAAGTCCCTTTGTGGCCACATTGATGTGAAAAGGAAGGAAGTTTAGCCAGGAGCAGTGAGAGGATGGAATTCCTTCCACCTGCTTCATGAGGAAGCTCCAGTGTCAGTATCCTTGGGTATTGATGTCCCTTCCACATCCCACCAGCCCCTGGCAATTCCCAGACCTGCTGCCTGCTGGTTTTGATTCTCTGCCTGTTGCCAGGAGCAGAGAATCCCCTTTCCCCTTTCCCCTTTCCCCTTTCCCCTTTCCCCTTTCCCCTTTCCCCTTTCCCCTTTCCCCTTTCCCCTTTCCCCTTTCCCCTTTCCCCTTTCCCCTTTCCCCTTTCCCCTTTCCCCTTTCCCCTTTCCCCTTTCCCCTTTCCCCTTTCCCCTTTCCCCTTTCCCCTTTCCCCTTTCCCCTTTCCCCCTTCCCCCTTCCCCCTTCCCCCTTCCCCCTTCCCCCTTCCCCCTTCCCCCTTCCCCCTTCCCCCTTCCCCCTTCCCCCTTCCCCCTTCCCCCTTCCCCCTTCCCCCTTCCCCCTTCCCCCTTCCCCCTTCCCCCTTCCCCCTTCCCCCTTCCCCCTTCCCCCTTCCCCCTTCCCCCTTCCCCCTTCCCCCTTCCCCCTTCCCCCTTCCCCCTTCCCCCTTCCCCCTTCCCCCTTCCCCCTTCCCCCTTCCCCCTTTCCCCTTTCCCACCTTTCGGGGTCACTCTCTCCTGCCCAGCCAGGGATTTTTGCAGAGCCCAGCAGAATTTGGAGACCCCAAGTCTGTCCTGGTTGGGACTCAAAGCCTCAGGGATGACAAAGGGCTGAGGGGTGCAGGAGGACAGGGGAATGAGGAAGGAGAAATGAACTCCTCAGAAACCTTTTCTTGAGGAAAGAGCAGCCAAAAACATCTCTGATCCTGACATGAACACAACAATTGGTGGAACAAAGGGCACAGGGCTGGTGGAATAGCAGGATCATGTTTTAAATGACAAGCCAAAACTTGTTTTCACTGTGCTAATGCAAGAATTGTACTAAAACTAAAAACCAAACCTTTGGTTTTTTAATTGCAACCTTTAATTAGTCTTAAATTTCTGACATTTTTTAAGTTTAGATTTTAAACCTAGCTCTCACTTGCAGGTTTACACGTTGTAGTATTTAAAAAATGAGAAAGCCATCCTAGTTTAACTAATGGACATCAGCAGAATCACAGAGTTGGCACTTGTGAGTGCAAATAAGCCCCTGGGGAGTACATATTGAATGATTTAATTTGCCTCCTTTGAATAGTTGGATGTGCTTGTGAGAGTTTCCCATGTTTCTGTTCCAGATCACTCTGTTTCCCAGCCAATTATGGTTCAGAGAAGACCTGGGCAGGGCTTCCATGTGAACAGTGAAGTCAACTCTGTGCTGTCCCCACGGTCAGAGAGCGGAGGGCTGGGGGTGAGCATGGTGGAGTATGTGCTGAGCTCATCTCCTGGAGACTCCTGCCTAAGGAAAGGAGCCTTTGTAAGTGCCTGATTGCACCTTTCTGTTCTTTTCTCCCTTTGCTGCTTCGTTTGCTTGGTTGTGAATCATTTCTAGGCCAGAGGTTTCTCTCTTTGCTCTCAGTTCAGCTCTTTCTCAAACAGGGCAGGTTTAGTCCTTGGCTTGGGGTGTGGGATGGGAGATGGGAAGGTGCTGCATTCCCTGGGTGCTTGGAAAAGCCCCTCAGCAGAAACGGCCCATCCAGGCTAATCCTTGGGAAAGGTCCCACAAACCTGCACTGGGCCTGTGGCTGCCTTGGTGCTGATCCCAGGAATGGGATTCCAGCTGCAAACCCTTTACCTGGGGATAACTGCCATGGCATGGTGTTCATCCTTGTCCTGGAGGTTTTCCTCATGCTGTTTTTTGGTATAACCACCCTCCTAACAAATAGAATGGTGTCAGCCCCCCTTCCCTGGAGCTCCTGCTTGTGGCTGGATGTGTTTCCCAGCTGGGATTGCTGGGCAGGCTGCTTCCCATGGGGAATGGCAGCACCCCTTTTGTGGGGTGGGGAAGGGGCACAGCCTCCAGGTGATGCATGTGGGGAGAGCTGGCATCAAGCCCAGCCCTGCAGTGGGGAAAAGGGCTCCAGAAATGTGGAAATCCTCCCTTGGCTGCTGTCCTCTGCAGCTTCCCTCAGCCCTGCTGGGGTTGCTGGCCCTCATTAGAGGCTGCCCAAGGACCTGGGAGAGCCCTGGAGAGCTGGGAGGATTTTTGGGATGTGAGCACTCAGGGCAAGGAGGCAGTGTATCCCAGCTGAGGGTCAGGGAGGGGTTTGCTCCTCAGCACAATCAGAGTGACAGTGGTGACACAGCTGTCACTGCTGGGCACCCCCTTGTCTGGGGGAATATTGCTCCATTGCTGGACTTAGAGGTGCCATTTCCAAGGAATATTAAGGAAACACAGTTCTGTTTTCTTTTAGAAGCAACACCAAAAGATTTTTCATTTCAGAAAAATTTCTTTTTCTCTAAATAGGAGGGAAAAATCCCTCCCTCCAATTAGAGAGAGTAGGAAAAGGGTTCAGTGGATAGAGGCAGAAATGCTGTGTGCAGAGCACTTCTCCCTCCAGTCAAGAGGAAGGCAGGCTTTGGATGTCTGTCCCTGTGACAGCCCCAAAGCTGCCTCTGATAAATATGTTTATATGCCCCTTGCTGGTTTTTATCATAAATTATGTTGTTTTTCCTCTCTCTTTTGTTGTTCAAAACACTGCCCCAGGCATCATCACCCTTTATTCTCCTCCCAAGTGCAATAAAATGCAGACACGCTGCAGATGTAACGCCACTCATGGAATGCACAACAGAACAGAAATCCTTTTATTCCCTCTTTTTTTCCCCCTTTTCTCCCAAAGAAATGTGCTTCAGGATTACAGGGGCTAATGATTGAGGCAGTGATTTATTTGAGTGCTTTTAAATGAGGTGTGCCTTGGAATTCACTGTTGGTGCCTCCAAAACTGAGGTGATTTTCAAACACTTGTCCAGTCAAGAGCTGTGTCTGACACTGATCCAGGCACTTCAGAGAGGCACTAATTCACTTTATGACCCTGCAGCATTTGCTGGTGTTGATTTTGAAGTGCTTAAGTCCCATCTAGAAAGAGAATTCCTTACATTTATTTTGGGATGAGATTTTTGGAGCCTATAAAAGCAAACCTTGAGTTACTAAATGAAGAAACCTGAAGAGATGAAACACCTCTTGGAAGAGTAAGAGCTAATTCCCTTGTTTCTTTGATTATTATTGAATATTTTGCATTTTTAGCTATTTTTGTAGGAATTAATGTTTGCAAGTAACTTCTTTTATGGTGACATGTGTCTTTGATTTGTTACCATCTTGGGGTAACAGAAAATTGATCTGAAAACTCAGCTTATTAAAACAATGTCTCTTTTGCCCAGGGGCCAAGGGATGCAGAGAGTGATGAGAATGACAAAGGGGACAAGAAAAGCAAGGGCACGTTTGATGGAGATAAATTGGGAGATCTGAAGGAGGAGGGGGATGTGATGGATAAATCCAATGGTTTGCCTGTTCAGAACGGGATCGATGCCGATGTCAAAGACTTCAGGTATGTGCATGGGTGCTTAGTAATTAATCAGTTAATAATAATCAGTGTTGGGGTCTAAGCTCAGCCTCTCCAGGCTCTCACTCCATCCCCTGCAGTGCCATGGGGAGAGAATCAGAAGGGGAAAAGTGAAAATTCCTGGGCTGAGGTGGGAATATTTGAAAGGGAAACGGAAAAACTGGGCCTGGAAGTGAAGCTGAGGCAGGAATTTTTGCAGCACATCCCAGGGAGGGTATCAGGCCCCCCATGCCCAGGGAAGCTGGCTCCACTGGGGGTCACTGGAGCATCTCCCTGCCCAGGAAAGGCTGAGGGAGCTGGGGCTGCTCAGCCTGGAGGGGAGCCCCAGCTGAGAGGGGCCTCAGCCCAGTGCGTCCCTGAGTGTCCCTGCTGTCCCTGTGTGTCCCTGTGTGCAGGGGTCAGGGCAGGCCCAGGCTCTGCTCCAGACCCAGCCATGGCCCCAGAGCCACGGGCAGGGCCTGAGCCCAGGAGCTGCCCCTGCCCAGGAGGCAGAACTGCCCTGAGAGGGGCTGGAGTCTCCTCCCTGGGGCATTCCAGAGCCACATGGACGCTCTGCTGTGCCCGGAGCAGGGAGTGGCACCAGTGACCCCAGGGGCTCCTCCCAGCCTGACCCAGTCTGGGATTCTGTGACAGGGACTGGTGCAGACCAAACATCATCCCTCCAAACACCCTCCTCTTCCCTCAGCTCTGGGTGCTGTGGGCTGGGGCATCACAGAATCCCAGAGTGGGTTGGAAGGGATCTAAAATCCCATCCAGGGCCACCTCCCACTGTCCCAGGTGCTCCCAGCCCCAGTGTCCAGCCTGGCCTTGGACACTGCCAGGGATTCAGGGGCAGCCACAGCTGCTGTGGGAATTCCAGCCCAGCCCCTCCCCACCCTGAGTGTGACAAACTCCTGCCTTTATCTGATCCAGATGATTTGATAAATGAATTATAAAATCTCTTTTATAAAACCCTTAGATCAGTTGGGATCAGCTGTCCCAGCTGTGTCACCCTCCCTGTGTCCCCCAGTCCCTCGCTGGTGGGGTGAGGAGCAGAACAGCCCCTGGCTCTGGGCACCCTGGGCAGTCAGCCCAGTGCCAAGGCTGCCCATGCACTCGATGGCTTTGGAAAGGTTTGTCCATGCTGAAGTGTCCCCAGGATGTGCTAAATGTCCTCAGGGAAGCAGGGGGACAAGGTGGGAACACCTGAAAGCTCAGGGCTGGGTGTGATCCCGGTGATTTTCACTCCCATTTTTAATCCCTCTGTGTGGGAATCCCATGGAGACCCCCATGGTTCTGCTCCTGTCCTGTCCACACCACAGCTGGGAGTTTGGGTTTGTTCCTTGCAGCTCTGCAGGGCTGAAAACCTCCTGGAATTGTGGCCCTTGATGTCATTGATACATTTCTGTCCCTTGCTCATTTTCTGGATCTCTTGTGGTTCCTCATGGTCTGTAGGAAAACTGAAGAAGCCAAACAAATGGTGAAATAAAAAGTGAAAGCCAAACACAGTGCTGGGAAATGCACATTCCTGGCTCTTCCGTGGGTGTGAAGCATTCCCATGAAGTCCAGGCCTCATTTTGGGTGGTCAGGAGCCCATGGCAGCTACCTTAGAGTGGTGTTAAGTGAGATTTGGTGCCAGAGCTTCGCACAGTTAAAAATCACCAAATACGCCATTAAATATAACTATCTGGGGAGATTGTGGCTTGTTCTGTCTGCCTCTTAACTGAGGAGAAAACAGAAACTGAATTTTTTACATTTTTACTGTAACAGGTGTTTGAAGTTGGGGACTGGGGCTTGTGGGTTATTTTTTGTTTGTTTTTAAAATCCATCAGTTTCTATGTAGGATTAACTCAGGGGACTATTTCAGACCATGTTTTTTACTTATCCCCCCCTTTATTACACCACCTGCAGGCACTTCTGGTGGGTCTGATGCTGGGCTGGAGCATTCCAGCTTTTATTTTTTTAAATACATCAACTTCTGTGTAGAATTAACTCAGGGAACTATTTCAGGCCATCTCTATTTTTTTTTCTTATCTTCTACAACACTTCTACAACTTCCAGGGAGTTCTGGTGGGGCTGGGGGTGCATTGCTGCTGTGATGCTGGGCTGGAGCATTCCTGGTTTGATTTTTTTGTTTATTTTTTTAAATTCATCAATTTCTCAGTAGAATTCACTCTGTGAACTATTTCAGACCATCTTTTTTATTTTTCCCCCCTCTTTACTCCAACACCTCCAAGCAGTTCTGGTGGATTTAGGGGTGTGATATTGGGATGGAGTATTCCTGGTTTTATTTTTTTAAATAAACTTCTCAGCAGAATTAACTATTTCAGACCATCTCTATATTTTCCCTTCTCTTCTACAATACCTCCAAGGATTTCTGGTGGGTCTGGGGATGTGATGGAGTGTTCCTGCTTTTAGTTCTTATTTTTTTAAATACATCAATTTCTCCATAGAATTAATTTGGTGAACTATTTCAGACCATGTCTTTATTTTTCCCGCCTGTACTCTAGCACCCCTGGGCAGTTCTGCAGGGTCTGGGGGTGTGATGGAGCATATCTGGTTTTGGTTTTTATTTATTTAAAGACATGAATTTCTCCATAGAATTAATTTGGTGAACTATTTCAGACCATGTCTTTATTTTTCCCTCCTGTACTCCACCACCCATGGGCAGTTCTGGAGGGTCTGGGGTGTGATGGAGCATACCTGGTTTTAATTTTTTTTTTTAAATATGGCAATTCTCCATATAATAAATTAGATGAACATGTCTTTATTTTTCCCTGCTGTACCCCAGCTGCCCTGGCAGTTGTGCAGGGGGGCTGGAGCATTGCTGCCTCTTTTCCTGACCCGTTTCCCTCCCCGCAGCCGCACGCCCGGGAACTGCCAGAACTCGGCGAGCGAGGTGGATCTGCTGGGCCCCAACCAGAACGGCTCCGAGGGCCTGGCCCAGCTGGCCAGCACCAACGGGGCCAAGCCCGTGGAGGACTTCTCCAACATGGAGTCCCAGAGCGTGCCCCTGGATCCCATGGAGCACGTGGGCATGGAGCCGCTGCAGTTCGACTATTCCGGCACGCAGGTCCCCGTGGACTCGGCTGCGGCCACCGTGGGGCTCTTTGACTACAACTCCCAGCAGCAGGTACAGAGCTGAGCCTGAGCCCTGATCCTAATCCTGAGCCCTGGTCCTGAGCCCTGATCCTGCCCTGTGGCTCCAATGGGGTCGGTGTGGAGAGGGATGAGCTCCAGGTCCTGTTGTGGGAGAAGGGATGGAGGAAGATTGGAGGTGTTGTCATCATCTTTGTGCTGTGTGTGTCCTCCCAGGGAACTAGAGCAGATCTGCCTCCCGTGGCAGCTGGAACAATCAGAATTCCCCCAGCAGCTCCCACAGCACTGCCCTCTCTGGTGATCCTGGCTGTCTTGAGGAGCTGGCATTGAAAAAGAGCTTTAAAGTAGCAAAAAGTGCTAAAAAACCCCAAACTCCCACCCTGGAGCCCAGGAAGTGACTGAGAGCCAACACCTGCTCAGCCCAAGTGTGAGCCCTGCACTGGGCTTTGCTGGGCCCCACGTTAGGTTTTGTTAAGCCCCAAACTGGACCCTCCAGGTCCCCACATTGGGCCCTGCTGAGCCCCATGGTGGGCCCTGCTGAACCCAGGTGTGAGCCCTGCTGAGCCCCACTTTGGGCCGTGCTGAGCCCCACATTGTGCTTTACTAAGCCCTACATCAGCTTTGCTCAGCCAGAGCAGCCTGAGGCAATTACAAGTTCAAACTTTCTTCTAGCTGAGCCTGGTTTAAACCCTGAGGGCAGAGTCCACTACTACAAACCCTTATCTGAGCCTGGCTTAGGTTTGTTTGACCTTTCTCCCACACAAGCCCAGACTCCCTTGGCTCCTGCTGAATGCTGGGCCTGGCTCCAGCAATCGACTCCTGCTCTGCTCCTGTTCCTGCTCGTTTGGGTAATGATTGGAAGCTTTATTGCTCTCCCTTTGCAAGTGTGATATCCCTCAAAGTGGAAGGGAATCCTTTGTTGTAGCTGATTGTAGGGATTTATAACTCTCCCTGGCTTCCCTAAAATATCTGATTTTTTTAGCAGAAGAGCCTCTGGCACTCTGGAGTGAGGGAAAGCATTGCCAAGTTTGTGCTGAGTTATCACAGCCTTAAAAGCAATGTAAATATCTGTGGTGGAGCTCAATTGGCTGCTCTGTTCTACAGCATCTTTGGGAAATTAATGATGGAAAATTTAATGATTAAACTAAATAGCTGCTGTAGAGTTCAAAAAGGGAAAAAAACCAAATAGTTCCAAGTCTTTGTCTCGCTCTGGTGTAAGGTCTGGGATGCCAGAATTGCTTCTAAACCAGGAAAGTTGGGTGGTTTTTTAAACATTAGTGAGCTCCTTCTGGAGAAGTATTAGAGATGGGACTGGAACAGCATGAGTGGGAAGCCTGGAATTTGCATTTTGTCAGAGTTTTCTATTTAAGTGAAGGCTCATTTACAAGTTTGAGGAGTTTTTATTTATTTCTTTCAGCCTTTAAAAATTAAGATTTCAAATTTGGCACGTCTGGCACCTCACTGGTGGAAATAAATCCTCCCAAAGAAATGCAGAACAGGGAAGGGTCCCTGTTTCAGGGGTGATGCAGTGAGGATTTCTGGCTGGGTTTGCATTTTTTGTTTCATACCAAGTGGACGGGCACTGTCCATGTGGAGCTGATGTCACCTCTGTGTCACCAACTGTCTGGGAATCATGGAATCACTGAGGCTGGAAAAGCCCTCCCAGAACATCAAATCCAAGCTGTGCCCCATCCCCACCTTGTCCCCAGCCCAGAGCACTCAGTGCCACATCCAGGGATTCCTGGGACACCCCCAGGGATGGGCACTGCAAAGCTCCCTGGGCAGTTCCAAGGCCTGACCCCCCTTTCCATGGGGAAATTCCTGCTGTGCCCACCCTGAGCCCACCCTGGCCCAGCCTGAGGCCGTTCCCTCTCCTCCTGTCCCTGTTCCCTGGAGCACAGCCCGACCCCCCGGCTGTCCCCTCCTGGCAGGAGCTGTGCAGAGCCACAAGGTCCCCCCTGAGCCTCCTTTTCTCCAGGCTGAGCCCCTTCCCAGCTCCCTCAGCCTCTCCTGGGGCTCCAGCCACTTCTGAGCTCCATTTCTGTGTTGTGAAACCCAAGTCCTCTCTGATCTCTCCCTGATTTTGGGGGAGCAGTGGGGACACAGCTGCTGTCCCTCGGTCCCCCAGGCCCTGCTGGGCTGTCAGACAAGATCTGTTATTTTTGGTTTTCACCCTTGCTGCAGCTTCCACCTGCAGTGAAAGCAGACAGGAGCCTTTAGTCAGCCTGAGGTGCTGTGGTAAAGATCAGGAATCACTCCCCAGACAAATGTGCCCTCTCAGGGCAGGTTTGTGTAAATCCAGGGGTCTTGTGCCAGTTCCCTTAACTCCTGATCCCCAGAGCCAGGGGTCCTTGCTGCCCACTGCCACTCTCAGCCTGCGTGAAAGGAATCTGACTTTGGCCATTCTGTTGGCAGCAGGAAATCTGTCCTGAACAAGGGATCTCATCCCTGAAAGTGCCTTTGGGGGCTGTGTTGAAGCATCCCATCCTTGGAAGGGATTACAGGCGAGCACAGCTGAAGGCAGTGTGAGGAAGGGGAAGGTTTTACTCATGTCTGATCTAATTAGAGATGTCACATGTTGATATTGCAGAGGAAACTGGCTGGGGGAAATCTGATCTTCCAGAATTCCCATAATTCTGGTGTTCTGCTTCTTTGGAATTCCCTCAGTGAGCTCCTCCACGTGCTGGAAATCATCCTTCATTTGTCTGCACATGGAACAGCCTCACTGAAATGCTGGATGATCTCCCTGAACTCCTCCAGAACCGTGTCAGGGCTTTGTAGCTTTTCTCTCCAAATGCATTTTCCAGCAGCCTGAAACACCCCAGGTGCAATTTTCTGGTACCTTTGTCAATTCAGGTTAATACTTCTTTTACAGAGGTTCCTTGTCCTTTTTCTGCTCCCCAACCCCACCTTTTAGCACTGATTGCTGGGTTTGGAGTGTGGGGCTGTGCTGTCAGCAGATGGAGACAGCACAGCGAGCCTTATGTGGAGCTGATGATTCCCAGAGCTCCCCTGGCTTGTCTGGCTCAGGAAAGGCTGCAGTTGGGATGGTTTGTCTTGGCTCTGCTTACTTGGACATTCTGCAGGATGAAATCTTCAGCTGGGCTCAGTTTCTTCTGAGGGAGTTTGAGCAAGGCTGTGAATTAAACTGGGGAGAGGTCACAGAATCCTGGAATGGTCGGGGTGGGAAACCAATTCCAACCCCTGCCATGGCAGGAACACCTTCCACTGTTCCAGGCTGCTCCAGCCTGGCCTTAGACACTGCCAGGGATCCAGGGGCAGCCACAGCTGCTGTGGCAATTCCATCCCAGCCCCTCCCACCCTGCCAGGGAAAAATTCTTTCCCAAAATCCCATCTAAATCCCTCCTCTCTTAGTTTAAGGCCATTCCCCCTTGTCCTGTGCTGTAAAAAGTCCCTCTCCAGCTTTCTTGCAGACTTTTTATGTCTGGAAGTCAAATTTTGCAGGGACTAGATGAGCCCCCAGAGCACAGACGACAGAAGAGCCAAGAGGAGCAGGTGAAATATTGATGGTGAAGTACTGAGGCTGTGAGGGGGTGTGGATTCCTTTCTCCCGGTTTTTCTGATTCCCAGGTGGTTCATTGAGTTGCATTTGGGAGGTGTGGAAGTCCTCACATGTGTAAAGTGAGCACAAGTGTTTTTAGGGAGATAAATGCTTTTTATGCCCTCAAGAGAAGGAAATAATAATGCAGCCATTTCCTCTGCTTCACTGTGATGGAATCCACATCAACAGGCTGGAAAAGCATGTGAGAATTCAAGGGTTTGGTGAAATTTTGCAGCTGAAGAAAGCTAAAAAGCTCAGATTGCTGGGCTAATACAGCAGACCCCAACCCTGAGGATCTTGCAGAGCAATCCCCACATCAGGAGGAAGCAGTTTAGGGGATTTACAGGATTTTTTCCCCAGATTTGCTGATCAGTAGGATGCTGCTGGTCGCTCCCACAGAGCCACTGTCCCTCATTCTGTGTTCAGCTGCTCCTGTTGTCCATGATCTCCTTGGTGCTTTGCACTCAGGGATGTTCCCAGAATTCCCAGAATCACTGGGTTGGAAGAGACCTTCAAGCTCATCGAGTCCAACCCAGCCCCAACACCTCAACTCAACCCTGGCACCCAGTGCCACATCCAGGCTTTGTTAAACACACCCAGGGATGGGGACTGCACCACCTCCCTGGGCAGAACGTTCCAGAACTTTATCACTCTTTTTGTGAAAAACTTTTTCCTGATATCCAGCCTGTATTTCCCTTGGGGCAGCTGGAGGCTGTGTGCTCTGGTTGTGTCAGTGCCTGGAGACAGAGCCCAGCCCAGCTGAGCACAGGCACCTTTCAGGAGCTGCAGAGTGGTGAGGGCAGCCCTGAGTCTCCTTTTCTCCAGGGGAGCACCCCCAGCTCCCTCAGTGGTTCCTCACAGGGCTTGTGTTCCAAGATGTCCGTGGAGCTTTGCCCAAACTCCTGGTGATGGGTGGCACCTGAGCAGAGGTGGCACGTGAGCAGAGCTGCCACCCAGCTTTGTGTGACCACAAATAGCACCTTAAAACAGCAAAAAGGGCAGGAAAAGCAGGTGTGTTGTGCACCCAGACTGCTCAGGGTGTTTTATAGCCCAGGAGGCAATAAAGGAACTGTAGATCAGATATTTTCCTCCACAAGGAACATTCTGATAGCCCCTGAGCAATGAGCAAACAAAGCTGTAGTGAGGGTTTGGCACACAGCAGGTTAATTCTGGCTTCCCTAAATGCTGCATTTCCACCTCATAAACCCAATGCTGATCCCTCAGATGTGTTTTCTCCACCTGAACTTGTATAAAGACAAAAATAAAGGTGGATATTCTCACACAGCTTTATTCACCCTGCTCTCAAGAGAACCAGTGCCAATTTTTGCCTCTAAATAAAATAAGTAATAGAGTTTTCTTGATGTTTCTGGGCTTCTTCTTGATAGTTGTGGGTTTCTGCCAAAAATTTGGGCAGAATTATTGCTGTGTCTGCCAGCAGTTCACTTGTCTGAAAGGAGGGCAGGATAATAGGTGTGAAAATCGTAGGCATTTGGGCATCCAAGACTGTTCTGAGGGAGTGGAGGGAGAAAACATTTCTCACAGTGCTTTGTGAAGTCATTCCCACCTCAGAAATGTCCCTGGAAGTGAGGGGGGATGGACGTGCTGGATAATTTCAGAGGATGTATTCAGCTGGCTGTTCTTAAATGTTTTAATTAGAGCTGAAGATGGGTGAATCCAGGGATTTCCTTTAGGGAGAGGCAAAAGAAGCTGGAAAAAAAACACCTTTTAGTAAGGCCCTGAAGAAAGGAAAAAAAAAAAAACCCAACCCTCAGAAAAAATACTTAAAGGGAATCGTATTCTTTTTTCTTAGTGGGGAATAAATTCTCAGTAACCTGGAGACGTGAGCTTGGGGCTGCAGGTAAAGGAAGTGTTTGGTCTGGGGTTTGTGATCCTGGGGCTGTGTCCCCTCTGCTGGCCCTGAAGGCATCTTGGGTGTCCCAAACCTGGCTTGCATCTCTTTGCTATCCCCTTTCTATCCCATTTCCCAATTCAGCCAAACTGGGAAGGTACACTGGAGTGCTCCTGGGGACCCCCAGGCTGCAGCTGGGTGTGAGCAGGAGCTGGGATAAATCCTTTGGGATTGAGAGAACAGCAGAGGGAAGAGCTGGGCTGGGGCTGGCTGTGCTGCAGAAATGTGGGGTTTTTTCAGGTGGGTTAACACAGGCATTGATTCCAAAGGAGTTCAGGTCCTTTTGAGGTGTGGAGTGGAGTATCTGTAGGGTTAAAGGAAATGTGTGTGAAGGGATTGCTGGGAAAGGAAGGAGTTGTTGCTTTTTGTGTGCCCCAGTCCAGCAGTGTTGGTGTGTTTGTGCCCCAGTTCAGCAGTGTTGGTGTGTTTGTGCCCCAGTTCAGCAGTGCTGGTGTGTTTGTGCCCCAGTTCAGCAGTGTTGGTGTGTTTGTGCCCCAGTTCAGCAGTGTTGGTGTGTTTGTGCCCCAGTTCAGCAGTGCTGGTGTGTTTGTGCCCCAGTTCAGCAGTGCTGGTGTGTTTGTGCCCCAGTTCAGCAGTGTTGGTGTGTTTGTGCCCCAGTTCAGCAGTGTTGGTGTGTTTGTGCCCCAGTTCAGCAGTGCTGGTGTGTTTGTGCCCCAGTTCAGCAGTGCTGGTGTGTTTGTGCCCCAGTTCAGCAGTGCTGGTGTGTTTGTGCCCCAGTTCAGCAGTGCTGGTGTGTTTGTGCCCCAGTTCAGCAGTGTTGGTGTGTTTGTGCCCCAGTTCAGCAGTGCTGGTGTGTTTGTGCCCCAGTTCAGCAGTGCTGGTGTGTTTGTGCCCCAGTTCAGCAGTGTTGGTGTGTTTGTGCCCCAGTTCAGCAGTGCTGGTGTGTTTGTGCCCCAGTTCAGCAGTGCTGGTGTGTTTGTGCCCCAGTTCAGCAGTGCTGGTGTGTTTGTGCCCCAGTTCAGCAGTGCTGGTGTGTTTGTGCCCCAGTTCAGCAGTGCTGGTGTGTTTGTGCCCCAGTTCAGCAGTGTTGGTGTGTTTGTGCCCCAGTTCAGCAGTGCTGGTGTCTTTGTGCCCCAGTTCAGCAGTGTTGGTGTGTTTGTGCCCCAGTTCAGCAGTGTTGGTGTGTTTGTGCCCCAGTTCAGCAGTGCTGGTGTGTTTGTGCCCCAGTTCAGCAGTGTTGGTGTGTTTGTGCCCCAGTTCAGCAGTGCTGGTGTGTTTGTGCCAGATTTCAGGATGCATTTTGTGTCTGATTTCAGGACAGTGTTTGTGTTTCTGTGACTGAGTTAAGGAGTCTTGGTGTGTTTGTGCCTGATGTAAGGGGGTGCTTGTGCCTGATTTAAGGGGTGCTTGTGCATTTGTGCCCAGTTTAAAGACATGGTTTGTGTTTTGTGCCTGATTTAAGGATCCTGTTTGTACTCCCTGCCTGGGTTAAGGGCTGTTGGTGCTTGGTTTAAGGGCTGTTTGTGCCCAGTTTCAGGGCTGTCTGTACCCACTTTAAGGGCTGTCTGTACCCACTTTAAGGGCTGTCTGTGCCCAGTTTCAGGGCTGTCTGTACCCACTTTAAGGGCTGTTTGTACCCACTTTAAGGGCTGTTTCTGCTCTCCCCACAGCTGTTCCAGAGGCCCAATGCACTGGCGGTGCAGCAGCTGACAGCAGCCCAGCAGCAGCAGTATGCCCTGGCTGCTGCCCACCAGCCACACATAGGTGAGTCTGCCTCTCCTCCTGCCTATTCCACTGCCCTCCTCCTGATCCGTGGGGAAACTGCAGGGGAAAAAGGATTGGGAGGGTTTAAAGTGTATTTTACAGCTGATAATCAACACGTGAGCAGAAGTGCATTTTTCCAGTTTTGCTTGTGGGTGTCTCTTGCACACCTGAGAAGCCTTTTAAAGGAGTTCCCTGTGTGGCAGGACTGACACTCTCACCCTCCTGAGGGTGCTGGTCAGTCAGCAGAGGCTTTGGAAGCCTCTGAGGGAAGCATAAATCAGGGTGACAGTACAGTGAAGTGAGGGGAAATGCACATTTTAATGTCAACTGAATGAGCAGCCAGGGGTCTTACGAGTTAAAAATGTAATTTATGCAAACACATTATTAATATCCATAAAAACTATTCATTAAAATATATAAAAGATATGTTTTTATTAACTGGGAATAAAGCACTTAATCATGTGTAGAAACCCAGGAAAACAACGTATTAATGTTTTTAGCACAATAAGCAATTTGTGGTGGAAATTTGGGTTTCTTCTTGCCCAAAACCCCAGTATAAATGTGTTGGGGCTCTCCCAGCTCTGTGCTGTGCCCTTGTGTGCTCAGTGGAGTTCAGGGACTGAAATTATCCAGCTTTTTAACTTCCTCCCCTTCACCTTCACCTCCCCTGCACACCCCTC
The DNA here is from genome assembly GCF_036417665.1 of Passer domesticus. Taxonomy (NCBI): domain Eukaryota; kingdom Metazoa; phylum Chordata; class Aves; order Passeriformes; family Passeridae; genus Passer; species Passer domesticus. Next base: position 1,524,800 of record NC_087497.1, on the reverse strand, counting down.
TCCCGCCCACCTGGGCTTTCTCTAATGATTAAACTGTCCCCTTGCAGAGGCACAGAATGTTTTTCACTCTGAGCCCTTTCCACACTGACCAGCTGGAGTGCTGGGATCCTGTGGTGGGCACGGAGCTCAGGGTGGGGTGGTTTGGGTACTGATTTACTCACTGTAGGAAATACAGAGTAGTAACAAGCTCCAGCCTCCTGAACAGGGTCTGTCTGCCCTGCAGCAGCACCTGAGCGATTGGATATAAAGGATTTTACCTCTTAAGGAGCATTGAATCCTTGGAATTGGGGGTTTTTAATGCCAGATTTCTCCTCTGCCCATCAACACTCACTGTTGTCACTCCCTATAGAAAACCACCCATAAAAACCTTAAAACCATGAAACCAGCCCGAGTTTGGTGTTGCCCAGGCAGCAGCAGGGGGGCTGTGGTGGGGCTGCAGTCCTGCTGGGTTTGTTGTCTCTGACAGGAATGTTTTCAGCAGGTTTAGCTCCCGCTGCCTTCGTTCCCAACCCCTACATCATCAGCGCGGCGCCTCCGGGGACGGATCCGTACGCAGCCGGGCTGGCGGCAGCTGCCACCTTAGGTGAGACCTCCCAGCTCCCTCTGCACTGCCAGCCACGAGCTTGCAGAGCTGCTCTGGCCTCTGCAAGGCAAGCATCAGCTCCTGTGGGGGGAGAATTGAAATAATGGTGTGGTTTGAGTAACCAGAATTTGTCATTAAAACTGGAGATGAAATGGGATGATTTTTGTTTAAGGCTCCCAGAGCAAATGGGAAGAGAACAGACCCAAATATTGCTCTGTTTTTGGGGTGTTTTGGTGACTTACAGTAGCAAGGAAAATCTTTGAAAACAGACTTCTGAAAGGCTGGAAAGATGCAGGATGTGTTTCCTGCCAGGAAAGTTGTGTCTCCTTTCTGTTCAGCGTGTGGTGCATCCTGCAAATGAGCTCTTCCCTGAAATTCTGTTGGAAATTTCCACTTCCCAGGAGGTGAACACATCCATATCTGCTGGGGCTCACACTGGGAACATGCCCTTTTCCAGATGGTAGCAAAGATGGAGCCTCTGCTCTTTCTGCAGGATCTTCCTCCAGCCATTCATGTATCAGTTCCCAAATTCCTCCCAGCTGTCACAGCCTGAACTGGTGATTCTGGAGGTGCCAGCTCCGTGCCACAGCTTGTCAGGCACTGTGGGGGACATGGTGAGCGTGGAACTTCTGGGGGTGCCATAAAGCTCTCGCCCAAGTGCTGGGGAGAAAACACAAACATGCTTTTAGGAGAGGATTTTTAAAGGAGGAACATGGTTTTAGGAGAGGATTTTTATAGGAAGAACATGCTTTTAGGAAGGGATTTTTAAAGGAAGGATGTGCTTTTAGAGGAGGATTTTTCTAACCATGCCTGGCTTTCCTTGAGCAGGGTAGAGGAAATGTTCTGTGCTGCAAATGAACACTGCTCTGTTTGGAGTGGGGCTGTTTGTGGAGGCTCCTGCTGCTGCCACGCTTCACTTGCAGCTTGTAAACTCATTCCAGTCCTCTTTTTGGATGGCTTGTTCCAGATCAAACCCACCTGGGTGTGTGTGGATGTGACCCTCTGTGGTCTGGAACAGTTTTGGCCCAGCTCTTACAAAACCCCTGCTGAGCTTTTAAGCTTTGAGGCCATCGTGGGGTCAGCTCTGAAATGGGAATTCAGCGACTGCTGCCCATTTGGATGGAGGTTTTAGTGGATCATGCAGATGTGTGTGAAGAGTTTGGATTATACTCTGGGCTTTGGCCTGGGCTGCTGGGAATTTTGTGCTGGGATTATGCAATGCCATGGGGAGATTGGGTGGAGGCAGCAGCAGCCCTTGGCAAACGAGTGACGCCGTGGTTCCGTGGGACAGAGCCAAGGGCAGGGGCACAAGGACATTGCTGCTGCTCCAGGGCTCCATAACCCTCCTGGGATGGTGACTGGAGCAGGGAATGAATGAGCTGAGCTGCTGCTGGCCAGTGCCAGAGGGAAGTTCAGTCAGGAGGAGCTCCAGGGCGTCGGCAGCCCCGGTTCCAGGCAGAGGAAGGAGGAGGTTTGTGAATGATTCCTGTGCAGAGAGGCTCCTGCTGGGCCTTTCTGCATCACCTCGGGGCCTGCAGAGCTCCTTTCTGGGGAGCAGCAGAGTGCAGAGCAGCAGGTCAGCAGCTTGATTTCATAGAAAGACCTCATGGAGCTGGGCCACGTTTCCAGGAAATACCAAGTGTTGAACACAGCGTTTTTTTCTTTTTCTGAGCTCTACTGAAGCTGAACTGCCTGAACTTTTGCAGCCTCTGACCAGAAGAAAACCCCATTTAGGCTGTGCTTAACTCGGGTTTTAGACATTTGAACTGGAAATAACACCCCAGGGATACCTAAAGCATCCCAGAACTTGGCATCAGGGCCTCTACTTGAGTAATTCTAAATTTATGACTCTTGAAAGAAACAAAACAATGTGTAATGTGCTGGGTGTATTTATAGTGTTACACCACTGAGAAATAGGAGTTATTTTAACTCTCTCATCAGGCTTTGCACCCTAGAAATGACAAAATAAACTTCACGTTGATGTTTATTTCAGAAAAGCATCTTTCCAGTCTGGGCCTGAGCAGGTTTGAGAACCCTTTTCTTCTCTCATGACTGAGAGCAGCACTGGAGGAACATGAGACAATTTAAATGTTTATGCAAAGCCAAAAAGCCTCCTCAGTGTGCCTGGGAGTGTTAAATTGGGAGGACTTGGAGGAGCTTCAGAGATGGAAGAAATGAGTTTGGAGTTTATTGCTCACAGTTCCTCTCAGAACAGAGAGGAAACTTTTGGTGTGTGTTTTATGGCAGAGATAATCTGTCAATTAAAGTTCTGCCATTTTGGCAGGTTTGTCATGATTGTGAGACTGGCAGCTCTGGGATAATGCTCTTCTCTTCCCAACAATAGCAGCATTTTAAAGAACAAATTTGAATGCAGAGGGAAGAACTTCCTAAAAAAAGCCCCCTCATTTAGATTTTAAACCGTGGGGAAGATACTGCTGCCTTTGAATTGCCTTCCATCATTTGAGAAAGATGTCACTCAAAAAACTGAAAACTTGCCTTTTTTTAGGCCAGTTGGGAAATGATTTCCTCTGGGGTGGAGTGTTGCAGGTAGCAGAGTGTTCCTGCTCTTTGTGGGGAGGTGGATGAATGCTGGGATGACCTGGTCGCAGGAGAAGCAGAGCCTCCCACTGCACATTCTGGGGTTTTTCAGCCTGGGTGAAAAGATCAGGCCCTTGGTGCTGAGCTGGAGCAGGTGTGGGTGTGTGCACACCCTGCCAGGACTGGCATTTGGGAGCTCCTGCAGTTGGGTTTGTCCTGGGTACCTCAGCAGTGCCAGCCTGGGCAGTCCTGCCCTTCTGGGCCGGGGCTGCACCTCTGAGCTCAGCTGCTCACTGCCATCCCTAAAAGCAGCACCCGTGGGTGCCACGCTGGGAATTCCAGGGGATCACCCCACAGGTCACTGGGAGTTCCACAGGGATCACCCTACAGGTCACTGGGAATTCCAGGGGATCACCCCACAGGTCACAGGGAGTTCCACAGGGATCACCCCACAGGTCACTGGGAATTCCACAGGGATCACCCCACAGGTCACTGGGAATTCCACAGGGATCACCCTACAGGTCACTGGGAATTCCAGGGGATCACCCCACAGGTCACAGGGAGTTCCACAGGGATCACCCTACAGGTCACTGGGAATTCCAGGGGATCACCCCACAGGTCACTGGGAATTCCAGGGGATCACCCCACAGGTCACTGGGAGTTCCACAGGGATCACCCCACAGGTCACTGGGAATTCCACAGGGATCACCCCACAGGTCACAGGGAGTTCCACAGGGATCACCCTACAGGTCACTGGGAATTCCAGGGGATCACCCCACAGGTCACTGGGAATTCCAGGGGATCACCCCACAGGTCACTGGGAGTTCCACAGGGATCACCCCACAGGTCACTGGGAATTCCAAGGGATCACCCCACAGGTCACTGGGAGTTCCACAGGGATCACCCCACAGGTCACTGGGAATTCCAAGGGATCACCCCACAGGTCACTGGGAGTTCCACAGGGATCACCCCACAGGTCACTGGGAATTCCACAGGGATCACCCCACAGGTCACTGGGAGTTCCACGGGATCACCCCACAGGTCACTGGGAATTCCACAGGGATCACCCCAGAGATCCCTGGAGTTGCTGAGTTGCTGCTGCAGCCTCTCTGAGCTCCTGGGGCAGCTGGAGCTGCTGTCACTGCTGTCCTGCAGGAGAGCTTGGGGTGGCAGGCTGAGGTGGAAGCTCAAACCCCTCAGTGATGTCCTGGGCACGCTCCCAGCTGGGTTTGCTGCTGTTCCCTGCAAGGAGCAGCTCTGGCTGTCCAGGGGCTGAGTGTGACACAGCATGGGCAATGCTCACTTCCAGAGGTGCTGGAATTTTCCTTTTCCCAGGAATGCCCAGCTCTGACGAGAGCAGGAGCAGGTGCAGTGTGTCCTGGAGGGGGTCAGCTCTGGGTGCTGCTGGGTCTGGCAGTGATGCCACGCTTGCCCTCACTGAGAACTCTGTTCAATAATGAGCCTCTCTCCTGTGCTCGAAGCAGCTGAGCCAGACTCGCAGCCTTCAAACCCAGCTGCTGCAAACTTCAAAGTCTCCTCTGCTTTTGTACACTCAGGGCTTTGGCAGCAGCCTCTGCCTAGGAGAAAAGCCCGTCTAGGTTGTGCTTGGTTGATAATTAGAGCTGAGACTAAAATGTCCCAGAGAGATGCCCAAATTTTGCCCAGATGAAGGAATTGCAGCAACTTCCAGCAGCCTGAGGGCAAATGCAGGTTAATGACTTGCATTAAAAGGGAGCAGTTGCAGCTCTTGCCCTGTTGGGTGCAGGAGAACCCTGGCAGTTGGGGTCTGATGTGCATTCAGTGATTATAAACAGGTTAAAATCACTCCCTGCCTACCTGTCTGTGCCTGCTGAGGCACCACAGGCACCACCTTCACGGCACTGATTCATTTGCTGTGGGTTTTTTTTCATTTTAGCTGGCACTGCTCATGAATTTCCAGGGTGGAAGGTAAGAAATGAGTGGTTGCTGCTCCAGATCAGGAGCAGGAGAAGCAGATCAGCCTTTCTGATTCTGTAAATCCAGCAAGGATGGGCTTTGGGCCCATGCAAATCCAGGTGCTCAGCATCTGCCTGGAATTAGCCAGCACCTCCCTGCTGTGCACAGAGCTGGGCACCTCAGTCCTAAATTTGGGGAAAGCACAGTAGTTAAAAACAGAATATGATGAGAGTAACTCTTATGTGTTTGAAATGTGAATTTAATATTTGGCACAAAACATGGAATGAATGTTCTGAAGTGTGGATGTGGGAGCAGGAGCTCATCCAGCTCCCTGACATCCTGCAGGAGTTCAGCTGAGCCTGTTACTGTAAAAATCAAGAAGTAAGGAACAAAAAGGAAAAGGGACTTCCAGGATTCCCCCCGTTGTCTCAGCCCAGCTAACACTGAACACTCAGCACTGTGTTTGCGCCTCCCTTTTTGTGTCATCCTCATTTTCCATGGAATCACACACTTGGGCAGAACCCAAGTCCTGAGTGTCTCTCTTAAAAAAAAAAATCCTGGTTTTATTCCAGACATGACCATGGTTCTCTAAAGATTTGTTCATTCCAGTGTCACACCTGACTCTGGCTCTGCCTGAGCTATTCCTGCTCAGGGAGGGAGCCTTGGAAAGGGGATGTATTTGGGAATCAAAGGCAACACTGCTGCTTTTCTGCTGACCTTTCTAAAGATACCAAACAGTCATATTAAAAAATATTATTGGATTCCCATCCGTGTTATGGGGTGGGAAGGACTCCTCCTTCAGCACTGAGAGCTTCCTCAGCGTTACTCTTAACTGGGATTATTTAAGGACAGAGGCTGCCATTCTGCTATCTCCAAATTTCTGTGGTCTCCTGAGACCTGATGAACATAAGGAGTCTTCAAAAGTGAGGCTTTTTCTGCTGCTCTCCAAGATTCTTATTATTTTTAAGCCTCTTAAGTTTGAGGAGGGGATGTGAAGTTTGAGGAGGGAATGTGGGAAGGGACAGGATCATGCAGCCTCTTTTAGGGGAGATTTGCAAATGCAAAGCAGGGCTGGAAAAGGAGCATTTTAATACTTGAGGGTTGATGCACTCCAGCTGTGAAGAGGTTTGGTAATTTATTGAGGAGCTGAAGGTGGATGGCAGTGAGCTGTGAATGTCAGCTGGCATGAGAAGTTGTCTCTGTGCTTGAAACAAGGTTCCTCTGTTGGGCTTGGAGATTTTTGTTCCTTCTCTGTAAAACCAGGGCACACCAGTAAAAACATGGAATCGCTGCTGGCTGAATTTGACCTTGTGCAGTGATGAAATTCCAGGTCTGACTTGAAACTTTATAAGATGTGTGACCCAAATGCCAAATCCCTCTGTGTTTGCAGAGGGTTCCACACAGATCCCATTAAACTAGGCATGATTAGCAGGTGGTTTTGGGTGCTGTGTGCCCCTTGACCCCCAGGCGCTCACCCTGCCCGTGCTGTGTTCCAGGTCCAGCTGTGGTCCCTCACCAGTACTACGGAGTCACTCCCTGGGGAGTTTACCCTGCCAGCCTCTTCCAGCAGCAGGCGGCCGCCGCCGCCGCCGCCACCAACTCAGCCAGCCAGCAGAGCACGCAGCAAACGCAGCAGGGCCAGCAGCAGGTAAGGCCTGGCACCTCCTGGGCTCTGGGTGGGGAATGGCCTCAGCTGGGAGTGACCCCCAGGGATCCTGGATTGCAACCCCTGGACCTGCACAGAGCCCCAGCAATCCCTGCCTGGGCATCCCTGGGAGCGCTGTCCAAACTCAGCAGCCTCAGGGCCGTCCGTGCCCATTCCCATGCCCATTCCATTCCCATGCCCATTCCATTCCCATGTCCCATGCCCATTCCATTCCCATGCCCATTCCATTCCCATGTCCCATGCCCATTGCATTCCCATGCCTATTCCATTCCCTGTGTCCCTGTTCCCATGCCCCCACTCCCAACTGCATTCCCATGCCCATTCCCATGCCCATTCCTGTGCCCCTTTGCATTGCCATGCCCATTCCCATTTCCACAGCCCCATTCCCATGCCCATTCCCATTTGCATTCCCATTCCCACACCCCCATTCCCTCTGAGGGAACAGCATCAGAGAGAGTTTCTTCCCAGGAAGGGTGATGGGACAGTGTAAGGGGTTGCCCACTGGAATGGAGTCCCTGTGCCTGGAGGTGTTTTAGGAGAGCCTGGATGTCACTTTGTCACTTGGTGCCGTGGTCTGGGTGACAGGGTGGTGTCAGCTCATAGGTTGGACTTGGTGATCTCAAAGGTCTTTTCCAACCCAGCTGATTCTGTGGAAAACCCAACCCAAGCCTCCCCTGACACGGCTCCAGCCACTCAAAACCCTGATGTTTTCTATGACTGATCCTGACCTCAGCTCTGGGTAGTTTTAAATGAGGAGAAAACCCTTCAGCCTGTCCTAAAGACAAAGGGACAGGAGCCATCTGTACGTTTGTAATTTGATTTATCCATCGTGCATGTGGAGAGTGGCACGTGTAGCTGGGTGGTGGTGAATGACTGAGTGTCAGTGCTGGGGCAACACCAGTGGGTCAGGCTGGGAATGGCCTGAGCTGTGCAGCAGCAAACCTCTGCTGCTGTTGGTGTGTGAGGGGAAATCACCAGCAGCCAGAGCTGGGCTTCAGTCCCCTCAGCAGCACTCCTGACTGGTCCTTGGTGATGGAGGTGGCAGAATAAAGAGCAACTGGCAGCTGAATTCTTCAGCTCAGAAGCTGAAAACCCGCTGAAAACCAAACCCAGTGTCAGGAGGTGTTCTAAGGCCTTTACAGATGCAGCAGGCATGAGATGAGAGAGCATTGCAAAGGCTCAGGCTATTAAAATAAAATATCTCAGTGCCAGTGGCCTTTATGGGATGTTTCATTACTTTTATGGCCGTGGAGCAGGCGTGAGTGGGGTCGGGAGCGGGGTTTGGAATGCAAACCTTGCTCTGAGGGGATGCAGCAGGGACTGTTTGCATTAAAAGTGCTGAGGCAGAGGCTTTGGGAACCTGGAGCACTGAGTGTGGACGCTTGATTTGTCACCCTTGTGACATCTTAATAGAGTGTTAATAAAACTCACCAGCATTCCAGTGCTGCAGTCTGCACCCCCTGGAATTCTTGGCTCCCAGAGATTCCCTGGGTTGGAGGGTTCCTGTTGGCAATGGGAAGAGACAGGGGGACTGATTCAGTGATCAGAATGTGATTTTATTGTGGGATACAAACACTTAGTTACTCTTTTAGGGAGACTAGTAATGTGTACTACAATGATCAGGTTAAAATCACATACACGAACTTATGCATATAAGAGCATCTCTTGCTTGCAGAGTTTAATAGGATTTTCTTTTTCTGGTAAATCCACCTGATTGAATCTTCTTGCAATCCAGGTCTAATTTTCAGAGTTCCGTTTGCTTTTGCCAAGGCATCCTGTTATCAAATCTCTTGTGTCAACCAGGTCCAAAGTCCATGATCTGTCCTGTGTCCCCCAACATTCCAATAGGTTCCTGTGCAGGCTTGGGGGGCACCTCCCAGTCAGTGAACCTGGGGATCCTCCCCAGCCTCTCCGTGCACAGAGTCAGTGTTTCCTGTTAATAACTTGAGCAGGTGACACCCACCATGTCACCTTTGCAGCAGGATGTGCTGAGGACATGGGGCTGGCTCATTTAATAAGCTGAGCTTGCAGGTTCCTGCACCAGCTCTGAGCAAGGCTCTGCCAAACCAAGCCTGGCCGAGGGAATTGCAGGGTGGCCACTCTGCATTGTCCCTTTTGAGGGGCTCCCACCACAGCAGCTTGTCCCTACAAACCCCACTGTGGGCTCTGTGGTCAGGATTTCCTGTGGTTTAAGTCTTGTGTCACCAGATCTATGGCCTCAACAGGGGCTGGTGGCTTGGAGACACCCAGGTCACCTCCTGTCATCTGTCCCCAGCTCCTGAACTGGGCTTTGTGAGGTGTCTGCTCAGAGGGCTTTTGGTGAGGCTGTGGTTACAGGGACCAGACATGAGCTGGGGTGGGCAGGTGGCTTGTGCACACTTCTGGCAGAGGATGAGTGTTGGAGGTGGGATCAGGGAGTTGAAAGGTTGGAGAAGCCCTCTAAAGGTCATTGACTCCAAGCACTAACCCAGCACTGACCCCTGTTCCAGGCACCACTCCGTGTGTGTTTTGCACACTTCAGGGATGGGGGCTCCACCACTGGCCTGGGCAGCCAAAGCCTGACCACCCTTCAGTGAAGGAGTTTTCCCAAAAATCCACCCTGATCCTGCCCTGGCCCAGCCTGAGGCCGTTCCCTCTCCTCCTGTCCCTGTTCCCTGGAGCACAGCCCGACCCCCCCGGCTGTCCCCTCCTGGCAGGAGCTGTGCAGAGTTACAAGGTCCCCCCTGAGCCTCCTTTTCTCCAGGCTGAGCCCCTTCCCAGCTCCCTCAGCCTCTGCTGGGGCTCCAGCCCCTTCCCAGCTCTATTCCCTGCCCCTCCATGCCCTTTTTGAATGTGAAGAAAAGTGAATTCAGAGCGAAGGAGGGAAGTTTCCCCTGTTGGTGCTGCTCCTGCCTGGTGACAGTGGCTGTCTCCTGGATCCAGAATAACCCAGTGGCTGTTCTGTCCTCTGCAGGTGCTCCGTGGAGGAGCCAGCCAGCGTCCCCTGACTCCCAACCAGAACCAGCAGGGCCAGCAGACGGATCCTCTGGTGGCCGCCGCCGCCGTCAACTCCGCGCTCGCCTTCGGCCAGGGGCTGGCAGCAGGAATGCCAGGTACCAGCACTCCCAGGCCAGGGAGAGCCTGGGAACTGCCATCTCCCAGGGCTGCCTTTGCCTGGCACCAGCAGTGCCTGCTTGGCTGGGTTTGGGGGTTCATTCTGGGGTTGGGTGTGTCCCCAGCTGGCAGTGCTGAGGGGTCACTCAGGGACCTTGTGGCACAGGGACAGCAGTGTTATCTCCCTGTGCCTGCATTGTACTCCAAGAATTGATGGCTCCTCTGGAAAATCACCTCCACATTTTTCTGTGGATCCTTCAAGCTTATGGGATCTGTATTTTAAACCTCAGAGGTTTCTTAGTCCTGTTCATTCATCTCAGCTCTCCATCCCTGCCAGGTGCTTGACTTAACAGGGGCTTCCTTCCATGATTGCTCTTCCAAGAGGCTTAAAAACAGGGAAAGAAAAGGGATAAAAGGGAGCAGGGTTTAGTTCTCATTTCTAGCTCTTCATTGGTGGAGCTGCTGTAGGAATTGTGACTCTGATCCCTGAGGCTTTGGGGTAAAAAGCTGCTGAAATTCAGTTTTTCAGGGTATTATTGTGATGGCAAAGGACGAATCTGAGCTCATTAGAATAACATTCAGATAGGTCCTGCCAGTCAAATGTAAGGAAAAAAGGATTATTTGGGTTTCAGGTCTCCTTGCTGGTACTGTCACGTCATTTAATTGGGTTTTTTTGTTGTTGAAGAAGAATGTTGCAGTATTAAGTTACAAAGTGAGCTGTGCAGATTTCCAGCAGTCTGCAGATTTCCTTTAATCTCTGTTATTTGGGCTGTATTTGCAAAGCAAATACACACATATATACAATTATAGATATATGTTTGTACCTGTATTTGCAAAGCAAATATTCCCAGGAACATTCTTTTAGTGACCCCCCACCTCAGAGAGTCACTGCATTTAATTTTATTGTTTTCATTTAATGTAGAATTCCATAATGAGGTGCCTAAATCACTTTATTCTGTCAGGCTGCTGCTGCATGTATCACCAGCATTTATGAGAGTTTATTTACATGTATTAAAAAATATTTTATGGTACCAACCTTCCAAAATACAGAAGTGGAAGTTCCCTGTGGGTGCACCCTGGCAGCCCCAGCTCTGAGCAATCCCAGCACACGTTGTGAAGCAGAAATGGTGCTTTTGTATTTTAAACCCTTTTTTACCTGAATTTGCACTGGTGACAGTGTAATAGAAAAGATTCAGGGGGCAAAAAGTCTTTTCAATATTCTTAGTGTAAAATATGGGGCATTTTTGGGAAAAGCAGGGCCGTTCTTCCTTCTTTTTTTTTTTCCATTCAGCTTTTCCTTTAAAAACACTCTTGCACTGCACTCACCTGGACATAGCTGATGTGTTTGTCACCTGCCCTGTCACCTGTGCTTGCCTCTGCAGGTTACCCAGTGCTGGCTCCTGCTGCTTATTATGACCAAACAGGAGCCCTGGTGGTCAACGCTGGGGCCAGGAATGGCCTGGGGGCTCCCGTGCGCCTGGTGGCCCCTGCCCCTGTCATCATCAGCTCCTCTGCAGCCCAGGCAGGTGAGTCCTGTCCCCCCCTGCTCAGGCAGGTGAGTCCTGTCCCCCCCTGCTCAGGCAGGTGAGTCCTTCCCCCCCAGTGGTTCATACAGCTGACTTCTGGTCCCACCACGTGCCTGCTGTGTCCCCACCCCTCCGTGCTCCGCTGGCAGTGATGACAAACTTGCCCTCACTGAGATCCATGCAGGGATTGTTGTTGAGAAACATCCTCTGTGCTCAACTTGTGCTGAGCCTCCGGAGCAGCCATGGAGAGGGGCAGGAGCGGGAGCCTGAGTGATTTTGTAGAGTTTCATGGCAGGTATTTAAATTTGTCCCCTGGCACCAGCTTTCCTACCTGCTGGAGCCTTCAGAATTCCCAGTGGCTCCAGGGAGAGCTCAGAGCCCTGGCAGGGCCTGAAGGGGCTCCAGGAGAGCTGCAGAGGGACTGGGGACAAGGATGGAGGGACAGGACACAGGCAATGGCTGCCACTGCCAGAGGGCAGCCATGGATGGGATCTTGGGAATTGGGAATTGTTCCCTGGCAGGGTGGGGAGGGGCTGGGCTGGAATTGCCAGAGCAGCTGTGGCTGCCCCTGGATCCCTGGCAGTGCCCAAGGCCAGGCTGGACACTGGGGCTGGGAGCACCTGGGACAGTGGGAGGTGTCCCTGGGGTGGAACAGGATGAGTTTAAGGTCCTTTCCAACCCAGACCATTCCATGATTTGTGCTTGACACAACCGTGCCTAAAATGGCCTTTGCCATGAGTTGCTTTGGCATTTATTTGGGTTCCTTGGGAGTTCAAGGCTTTTAAAAGGATTTTTCAGTCCGTTGGTGTGAGCAGCCCCTGCCAGCACTGGGCTCAGATTATGAAATGGGCCTTTTAATTGTTTTCTTGTAGCTCTTGTTTATTTTGCTTTTTCTTTAACTTTGGAACTGGCTGAAAACCAAAAATCCTCGGGTTCGATGTTCTTGGCACCGAGGTTCATGTTTCATGTGCTGAAGAATCATCTCAATTATTTCAAAACTCTGGTTTCTTAACTGGCCCTTGTGAGTGTGGGGCTGCACTGATTGGGCTCTTGGGTCTTTGGAGAAAAAGCAATTCCTGGTTTTGATCTGTGCAGCTACAACAGCACAAGAGCAGCAATAACAGCTGGGCATGGCTGGAGTCTGGGGGCTGGGGACAGCTCAGATAGAATAAACAGAGATGCATGCAGAGTTTGGTCCTGAAAGAAAAAAATTGTACCAGTTCAAAACTACCTGCTAAGTTTTAACTTCCAGAACTGTGATGAAAATGAGTAAAAACTCAGTGCCTTTTCCATTTTTTGCCCATTTTTGCGTCCCGCAGCTGTGGCGGCGGCCGCGGCGTCGGCCAACGGAGCAGCAGGAGGGCTGGCAGGGACCACCAACGGCCCCTTCCGACCCCTGGGCACGCAGCAGCCACAGCCCCAGCCCCAGCAGCAGCCCACCAACAACCTGGCCTCCAGCTCCTTCTACGGCAACAACTCCCTGAGCAGCAACTCGCAGAGCAGCTCGCTGTTCTCGCAGGGCTCGGCCCAGCCCGCCAACACCTCGCTGGGCTTCGGCAGCAGCAGCTCCCTGGGAGCCACGCTGGGCTCGGCGCTGGGCGGCTTCGGCACGGCAGGTGAGGAGAGCAGCTCTGGGACTGCCAGCCAGGGCTGGGTGTGGGTCAGCAGCGGGAGGGGGCTGCTGAGCACTCCTCTGGTTCATCAGAGGCTGATTTGTTCCAAGAATGGAGCTTTGCACCTTGGCTAAGGGAGCTTTGTGAAATGGGTTTGTATGTGTTGAGTGTTTTAGTGGTGATACTGACAGTGACAGCTTGCAAACTTTGGTGTGTGTAACAAATGATGGAGAAAACTATCAAAGAAGTTTTTATCATACAAGAGATAGAGGTAGGAAATGGATACAGAGAGAGTTCTCAAAATCTTACAGAGATAGTGGATGAAGGTATAGACATGGAGGAAGGTTTTGAATTAAGACCCTGGAACCAGTGAGACTTTTTTGAACAATGACTTGGAATTGCCATCAGACATGACTTACACCCTTTGAACTGACTGGACTTTCACAGCATTAAAATTGCTGTGTTGTAATAGAGCAATGCTTAATGCGAGCAGAAAAGATGCATTGAACAAGTAATAAGCAGATAGATTCTAGTGAAGCTATGAAACACAAGGTAGTTAATGAACGACACGGTTATGGAGGTTTCTTTTTAGTTGAACCAAGAGGGGGAATTTTAGGAATCACCAACAGGATGGGACTGCTGAGGGCTGTTTCTTGAGCTGTTGATTTTCCAGCATCACTCTCATGACATGGTTGTAACATGGGAAGATGCCAGCAGCTCACATCCCCAACAGCAGACACAGAACTCAATGTTACAACTCACTTTAAAAGCTGGGATATGGATATGGGAGAGGGAGCATGTGCAAGGACCCCCTGGGGATCTGAAAATGCCCACAGTGTGCCCTGCCTGGGACTACAGCAGCACAGGGGGGAGGCAAGACATGGAGGAGTACAGAACATTGATTATGAGAGGAATCCAAGAGGCAGCTCCACGTAATCAAAATGCCCTTAAGGCTTTGGATGAGCAGCAGAAGAGGGAAGAAACCCCAACAGTGGTTAGAAAGGTTGAGGAAAAATATGAGCAATATATGGGAAAAATATGGGCAATACTCAGGGGTTGACCCTGGCACGGTGGCTGGACAGATCTTACTAAAGATAAATTTTGACCAATCACACAAAGCAAAAGCACTGACAGTACTTCTGTCCAACCACTATAAGCACATGTACCTTTTGCTAGAGCAATACTTGCTTATTTCTAATACCATACCTGCTTGTAAGCCTTAAAACACAATGCACAGAGCTTCATTCTTAAGCTTAGAACTTCCTAACATCTCACTAGATACACTTTTCTGTAGCTTAGGGAGTTATTCTAGACAAGTGTTATACACAAACCATTGTTCTATTTGTCCTTACTTTCTACATCTTGCATCATTTTTCTGCTGACAGATCTTATGGTTACTGCTTAGTTCTAATCACAGTTGTGCTGTCTCTGAGGCCTGCCTTTTGCAGCTTTCCCAAAACCCTGTGATTTTAAGGATTCCCACACCTGGGAAAGAAGCGTGAGGGGAACTCCAGATTTCAGGAGTTTGTGCTCTGAGCTGAGCCCTCCTCATCCATCCCAACCTAACTGGGAATTTTCCTTTAGGGACTACTTCAGGCTTCAAAATCTGCAGCAGTTCTTGGCAAAAATGCTTTTAGTAGGTGATAATTAGCAGTAGCAGAGTAATTAACTTGGAAGTGTTTTCCCCTGCATATGCAGTACTGGGCTCACAGGAATTGGTTCCAGAGTGTGTCAACCCCTCTCACCTCGGAGTAAAGGCTGAGGAACTCCTCATGCCTTTAAAAAAGCTGATCTGAGGTGGTTTCTGTGCTTTATTCTGGGAATTGTTCCCATCACACACCAAAAGAATCACTCTGTGGTTGTAGACACCTCCCATCCGTGCTTTGATGATCTTGGGCAGCTGGAGACCAAGGCTCCTTTCAGAATCAAACTCATCCAGAGATGTCTGTGGTTTTTTTAGGTTTTTCTTCCCCTTAGGTTTGTGTTTTTTTGAAGTGGAACAATTGTTTTAATTACTGCTCAGTCTCAGTGCAGTAATTATGTCCTGAACTTTGCTGCTGTCATCAGAGTGAGGGGCAGGCTCCAGCCTGGCTCCATCAGAACAGGCTCAGGGAGAGGCTGTTACCTCACAGAGGAACAGTTTGCAATAAAAAGTTATTCTAAATATTTGTCTTCAACCCAGCCTTGAGAATTGGAACCATCTTGGTTCCAGGTAAACAAAGCATTTGCTTCTCTCACCTCAGTTTATTTAACTAATTGAATTCCATGAGTGGTTTGCTCAGTGCCAAGATTCACAAAGATGTTTTCCCTCAATCAATGAATAAAACTTTGATCCTGCTGCTTCTGGAGCCCGTGTGCACTCACCAAAAATGATCAGTTCATTGCAGTTAACAATTTCACTGTTTATTAAACAAGATTTTAATGCAAAATTGATTTTTTCCCCCTGCAAGTTGACAGTGCATTTAAAGAGTTTGTATTTGCCTATCAAGACAGCTCTTAAAAACCGTGGGGGTTAGGAGTGAAATTGAATTCTGATTTCCAGCTCCATAAAGCTGGGGGCAAGCAGGAGCTGATTTCTCACCTGCTGGAAGGTGAGCACAGGGATTTCAGAGAGCTGTGCACCAGGCTGGGCTCGCTCCTGAGCCAACACAGGGAGAGTCTCCTGGGGCTGGGGCTCAGCTCTGATGGCCGGGAACAAACAGGAGGGGGAGTTCAGATCTGCCTCATCAGGGAGTGCTCTGGGGAGCTCACACCTTCTCCTGAAGGGCCGGAGCAAAGGGCTCAGCGTGTCCCCAAAGTCTGAGTGTGTCCCCAAAGTGCTTGGTGTGTCCCCAAAGTGCTTGGTGTGTCCCCAAAGGTTTCGGTATGTCCCCAAGTACTCGGCATGTCCCCAAAGGTCTCAGCATGTCTCCAAGGTCTCGTCTTGTCCCCAAAGGTCTCAGTGTGTCCCCAAGTGCTCAGCATGTCCCTAAGTGCTCAGTGTGTCCCCAACTGTTCAGTGTGTCCCCAAAGTGCTTGGTGTGTCCCCAAGCTCTGAGTGTGTCTCCAAGGTGCTCAGTATGTCTCCAAAGGTCTCAGCATGTCCCAAAGGTCTTGGTATGTCTCCAAGTACTCAGTGTGTCCCCAGGGTCTCAGTGTGTCCCCAAAGTGCTTGGTGTGTCCCCCAAGTGCTCGGCATGTCCCCAAAGGTCTCAGCATGTCCCAAAGGTCTTGGTATGTCTCCAAGTACTCAGTGTGTCCCCAGGGTCTCAGTGTGTCCCCAAAGTGCTTGGTGTGTCCCCCAAGTGCTCGGCATGTCCCCAAAGGTCTCAGCATGTCGTCAAAGGTCTCAGTGTGCCCCCAAAGCGTGGTCCCTTCCTTTAGGGAGATATTTGTCCTTTGACCTTTCTACGTTGGGAATTTTGGAGCTGTTTCTCCCTGTGCTCTGTCACAATAAATCCTCCAAAGCACTGAAGACAAAGACAAGATCCCAGATCATTTGTTTGGCTGTTCTATCATTAACAACACGGTTTTTAATGATTTTAACTGATTTCAATGATTTTGACTGCTTTTAATGACTGTGTTTGACCACTTTCCCAAGCAGCAGCCCAGTGCAGTGGAGCTGTGGCTCTCCAGTGTTGGGCTGGTAGCATCTCCCATCTCCCATTTCCCCATTTTCCCGTTTTGCAGTGGCGAACTCCACCACGGGCAGCGGCTCGCGCCGGGACTCGCTGACGGGCAGCAGTGACCTGTACAAGAGGACCTCGAGCAGCCTGACCCCCATCGGGCACAGCTTCTACAACGGCCTGGGCTTCTCCTCCTCCCCCGGGCCCGTGGGGATGCCCCTGCCCAGCCAAGGCCCCGGCCACTCGCAGACTCCTCCTCCTTCCTTGTCCTCACATGGATCCTCCTCCAGCCTCAACCTGGGTAAGAGCCCTGCTCTGCTCTCCTGGGGTATCCCTGGTTCCCCAGGGCTGGAGTTGTGGGGGATCCCACAGTCATTTAGGTGGAAAATAATCTTTAATTCAGCTCCAGCCCTCCTGGTGAGTGTGTCCTACAGGGTTCAGCTGGGAACAGGTTTCCATCTTTTCTCCTCTTTCCTGTCTTGGGTTGAACAGCCAGGTGTCTGCTGAGGAAGGCAGGAGTCTCCCTTGAAACGGAAAATGCAAACCCTCTCCCTCCAAATTACAATTTTGGGATTAAGGAGCTCTCAGGCAAAGATGTGGTAATTGCAATAATAGTTCTTTACTAGGGAAACTAAAAATACAAATGCAATAGTACAAACCAACCCTGGCAGAGTGAGAAGAGGCGCTGAGCCCCTGTGGGTCAGGGTGGTGGCACAGTCCCATCCCATGGGGGCTCAGCCCTCCTGCAGTGCCAGCTGTGCTTCTGCTGGAGCAGGGATCCTGCACAAGGCTGCAGTTTTCCTCTGCAGCTCCAGGGCTGCTGCAGATGGGCCTGCTCTTCCTCTGGCAATGCAGGGCAGGAGAAAGCTGCTCCTCTGGGCATGCAGTGGGCAAAGGCTGCTGTGCTGTTCCAGGCTCAGATTGGATCCAGTTAGGAATGCTTGGCTCCTGCCCTGGGCGCAGCATCTCCCAGTGGGATGCTGGAATTTTCTCAGCCATGCAGGGACACTCAGTGGCCATGAAGAGCAGAGATCTCCTGGAGGGAGGATTGGCTGTGGGAGAGAGAAAGAAAACTGCCCAAAGAACAGCAGAGAACTGCCCAGCTCTGACAGGTGGGGACAGAGCACACACCCCCATTTCCAATCTAAGACATTTCCTCAGCTTGAAATTAGGGATAATATTCCCAAGTGTTTATAAAACAGGATTATCTTGCATTGGTCTTGGTAACAGAAGCAATGGTTTGTGGAATAAAATAGATAAGGAGAGTTGATCTTCAATTTAAATGGTTTTAAAGGGGATGTTTTAAAATGCCCATTAAATTGGAAATAATGAGCTTGGAATACAATTCCTCCTTTTAACCAGTATTTTCTGGAGCAGTGCTGAGCTTTGAGCTGAGGATTTGGTGAGTTTACCTTGGAAAATTTCCCATCAGTGTGGCCTTATCAAAAGCACAGGAGGAATCATTTTGGGAAGATCCATGACTTTGTGCAGCTGAATCTTCTCAAAAAGCTTCTGCCTGGCCTGCAATAAAATAAATCTTAAAAATAAATAAAGCAAATATTAAAGAATAAAGCAGTGCCCATCTGAACCTCCTGCAGTGTTCATTCCCTCATAAACAAACCAAAGAGATTATTTGTTGCACCTGCAGCAGGTAATTTAATGTTTCCTCCAAAAATTCACATGGTTTTGGTTCTGTCATGAATCTGCTGGGTTTAACAAAACTTCTCCTTCTCAGAGCAGTTTTCCCCCCTCAGCAGACACTGTATTTATTATGTTTATTCCATGCATGTGTGATAAATCCAGTGCTGGCTCTAGATTAGCTGGAATAGTCATAAATATGATTCTTGGAGATCAAGTTTAGATTTACCATTGTGCCTTGTTCAAAACTGTAATAGAACTGGAAGGATTTTGACTTTATTTATGCAGCTGTGGAGGCCTTGGCTGACAGTTAAATGGCCACAATAAATTAGTCCTGAGGAGAAAGCAGATTCCAAACTGAGGAAAAAGCTGGTTGCCCTTGCAGCAAAAAAAAAAAACAAAAAAAAACCAAAAGAACACTTAAAAATTCTTTGCAATCGAAGAATCTTAAGAATTCCTCTGGATCAGAGGAAGGTGGATCTGTCTGGGAACAAACTCCGGAAAGAAATTGGAATTAGCACCCCCAGAAATGGGTTATGCTCCAGAGGATCAATGTGGGACTTCCCATCTTCCCAAAATATTCCTGTCCTTGTGCCCCTGTCCCCTCCGTGGCTGGTTCCATGCTGGGTGATGCTGTAGGGCAGATGTCACCTGGGGTAGATTTGATTTTGAGGGATTTCACCTTGAAGTCCATGAAAAAATCATTTTATTTTTTAGAGTTTCTCTTTTGTTGGTAATGGAGGGCAGTGGGAAGGGGGGACTGGTTTCCTTTGTTATAAAATCAGTTCTGATGGAGAGGAGAAGGCTCCAGGGAGAGCTCAGAGCCCTGGCAGGGCCTGAAGGGGCTCCAGGAGAGCTGCAGAGGGACTGGGGACAAGGATGGAGGGACAGGACCCAGGGAATGGCTGCCACTGCCAGAGGGCAGCCATGGATGGGATCTTGGGGATTGGGAATTGTTCCCTGGCAGGGTGGGGAGGGGCTGGGCTGGAATTGCCAGAGCAGCTGTGGCTGCCCCTGGATCCCTGGCAGTGGCCAAGGCCAGGCTGGACATTGGGGCTGGGAGCACTTGGGACAGTGGGAGGTGTCCCTGCCATGGCAGGGGTGGCACTGGATGAGATTTAAGGTCTCTCCCACCCCAAACCATTCCCTGATTTCTCTCTAGTTCCACAAGTAGGGATCCAGGGGCAGCCCCAGCTGCTCTGGCAATTCCAGCCCAGCCCCTCCCCACCCTGCCAGGGAACAATTCCCAATCCCCAAGATCCCATCCATGGCTGCCCTCTGGCAGTGGCAGCCATTCCCTGGGTCCTGTCCCTCCATCCTTGTCCCCAGTCCCTCTGCAGCTCTCCTGGAGCCCCTTCAGGCCCTGCCAGGGCTCTGAGCTCTCCCTGGAGCCTTCTCCTCTCCAGGGGAGCCCCCCCAGCTCTCCCAGCCTGGCTCCAGAGGAAAAAGCAGAAGTTTCTTTGTAGTTTTTGGTAAAATCCCACTCAAGTCTGGGATATGTCCAAGCCCTGGCACAGAGGAGCCGGAGGCACCCTATTATTTCAGGCCTTTGGTGGGGTTCAGAATTGTGATTTAGGAAGCTTGTTCCCCACAGGATCTCTGTGATATCAGGATGATGTTGAGTATCTTGGGGAAACCTGCAGTCAGCATTCCCATCAGGAAAGACAGACAGGGGGGAAAGTGGAGTCACTCTGAATCTCCAAGTGATTGGGGCTTTCTCAGAAAACCTCTGACAGATTTTCTGTACTGATTGTGCTCTTCACCAAGAGATAACAGCCTGAGTGCCAAACCCTCCCCTTTCCCATCAGGAACCATTTTCCACTTCAGTACCAACTCTTAACTTTGCTCCAGTTGTTAGAGCCAAAAGTGGCAATTGTGAGAGTTCCAGATGTGTGGGAAGCATCGATGCCCCATTGCTCAGCTTGTCCTTCCTGGCTTTCCTCACCTGGGAAGTGCTTTACTCTTCCTGTGGCCATCCTGCTTCTCCAGGAGACAGGAATATCAGGAATATCACCTGGTGGCTTTTGGGAGTTGTTGCTCATTGTTGGAGTTGGGGTGCAGGAGGTGCTGGACACTCCATTGCAAGGCAGCACAAGGAGCTCTCAGCTCTCCTTTTCCTTGGGAAAAAACAGGAGGAAAAAGGGTCTTCCCCTTCCTTGGGAAAGGAGAGTTCTGGCACCAGCTCTAGAGAAATTTGCCCAGCTCAGAGATGTAGAATCACAAAATATCCTGAGCTGGAAGTGAGCCACGGAGGTCAGAATTAGTAGTTAATCAGTCTGTTATCAGATACAGAATTCTCCTCCAGTTTCCTGCATGGGTGCTTCCTCCAGGTGTCAATGGCCAAAGAGTGCAGGTCCCTCAGCTCTGTTTTTATGGAATATTTGAATTCCAGCCCAGCTGCCAGGAGCTGCCTTTCTGCAGCCAACTCTGCGAAGGTTTCCTTGGGGCTCTCCCCTTCGTGGCACAGATTCCTGCAGCTCATTTCCCTGGGATTCCCCTGCCTCACCTCAACCCTGCAGGTCCCTGTGTGATCAGGATGTGTTCCCTGGAAGGACTTTGTTCCACCCTGGAAAATCCATGCAGGCTCCTCCTGCACCAGCAGAGGGATCCCAAGCCCTGCAGGAAAGGCAGAAATCAAATCCTCTGCCACATCCTGAAAAATTGCAAGCAGGGAAACAGCACTGGAAGGTTCAAATTTGTTCCTGTCAAAGCTTCTCTTTCTGGGATGAAGCATCACCTGTCCCCATATTCCCCATGTTTGGGGTCCCACAGCATCTCTGTTAATGTGGCTGCAGATATTTCAGCCATTTGTGAAAGCACATGGGTTTAAAACCTTTCTTGGTTTTAATTTATTTATATTTACCTGTTTAATAGTGATTTGTGCTTTTATATCCACATTTTTAATACTTTTATATTTATCCCCCAGCACACTTCTTTTAACTCAGTCCTTGCCAGGGCAGCAGGAGAGGATGGAGGCAAAGGCAGTGGAAACAGCAAAAAAGATAAAATTTGGGAGTGTTGGGATTGCCACTGGCCTGGTTCAGACACTTTGGACACAGGAGGAGGAACAGAAATTGTTACACTCTGTCAGAAAGCCTCAGACACAGATCTGATGTTATTTAATAGAGTCAGAATCACAGAATATCTTGGTTTAGAAGGGATTATCAGAGTCCTTGCATGGAGTCTGTAGTTGTCCCCACCCTAATCCAGCAGTGCCACAGATGCTTGGACACATCCCCATCTCAACTCCTTGGTGGGCAGCTCACTCAGCTCGGTCAGGAATCACAAAATGGGGTCGTGGAGGTTGGAAAAGCCCTTTGGAGGTTGGAAAAGCCCTTTGAGTCCCACCTGTGACTGATCAACTAACCCAGCTGAGTGCCATGCCCAGGAATTCCTTGAGCACCCCCAGGGATGGGGACTCCAAACTTCCCTGGGTGGTTCCAGTGCCTGAACACCCTCCCAGTGAGGAAATCCTGCCTAGAAATCCCACCTAGAAATTCTCTTAGAAATCCCATCTCAAAGTCCTGCTTAGCTGAATGTCAGACCCCACTCATGCTGGAACAGAACTCAGGGATCCAGTGTCACATCTGTGTCCCTATGAGGCCCATCCCTGCCCCATTCCCTTATCCCATCCCTGTCCCATTCCCTTATGCTGTCCTTGTCCTCTTCTCTTATCCCATCCATCCCTGCCCCGTTTCCTTATTTCATCCCTGCCCTGTTTCCTTATTCCATCCATTCCCTTATCCCATCCCTGCCCTGTTTCCTTATCCCATCCGTTCCCTTATCCCATCCCTGCCCCATTCCCTTATTCCATCCATTCCCTTATCCCATCCATCCCTGTTCCCTTATCCCATCCCTGCCCCATTCCCTTATCCCATCCCTGCCCTGTTTCCTTATCCCATCCGTTCCCTTATCCCATCCATCCCTGTTCCCTTATCCCATCCCTGCCCCATTCTCTTATTCCATCCATTCCCTTATCCCATCCATCCCTGTTCCCTTATCCCATCCGTTCCCTTATCCCATCCCTGCCCTGTTCCCTTATCCCATCCCTGCCCCTTTCCCTTATCCCATCCATTCCCTTACCCCATCCCTGCCCTGTTCCCTCATCCCATCCCTGCCCCATTTCCTTATCCCATCCGTTCCCTCATCCCATCCATCCCTGTTCCCTCGCAGGGGGGCTGACGAACGGCAGCGGCCGCTACATCTCGGCGGCGCCGGGGGCGGAGGCCAAGTACCGCAGTGCCAGCAGCGCCTCCAGCCTGTTCAGCCCCAGCAGCACGCTGTTCCCCTCGTCCCGCCTGCGCTACGGCATGTCCGACGTGATGCCCTCGGGCCGCAGCCGCCTGCTCGAGGACTTCCGCAACAACCGCTACCCCAACCTGCAGCTGCGCGAGATCGCGGGCCACATCATGGAGTTCTCCCAGGATCAGCACGGATCCAGGTGGGCTGGGCAGCCTGGGCACGGCTGCTCCTCGCGGGAGTATCCATCCGTGTGTTTCACAGTTGTGTTTTGTTGGTTGAGTTTCACAGTTGAGTTTTGTGGTTGTGTTTTGTTGGTTCCATTTCGCGGTTGAGTTTTGCAGTTTTATTGGTTATTGTTTTGTTGGTTCCATTTTCCTGGTTGAGTTTTGCAGTTTTATTGGTTGTTATTTTGTTGGTCCCATTTTGCTGCTTGAGTTTCGCAGTTGTGTCTTGCGATTGTTTTGTGGTTGTTGATTTGTTGGTTCCATTTTGCAGTTGTGTTTTGTTGGTTGTGTTTCACAGTTGAGTTTCACAGTTGTGTTTTGTCCCGCTTCCCCAAGCTGAGGCACACCAGGGAATAAGCAAGACAGTCAAGCCAGTGTCACGCTCAGAATCCCCAAGGATTGTCCAGTCCAATTCCTGGCCCTGCTCAGGCACCCCAACGATCCCACCCTGTGCATGCCTAGGAATGTTGTGTAGGGTTGGGGACAGGTGCTGGTAGCAGGAATTCCGCCTCAGATTTAGGCTCAGGTGACCTCATCACTCTACAGCTCCTGAAAGGTGCCTGTGCTCAGCTGGGGCTGGGCTCTTTCTCCAGGAACTGACACAACCAGAGCACACAGCCTCGAGCTGCACCAAGGGAAATACAGGTTGGATATTGGGAAGAAGTTTTTCATGCAAAGACTGATAAAGTTCTGGAATGTTCTGCCCGGGAGGTGGTGCAGTCCCCATCCCTGGGTGTGTTTAAAACAAGCCTGGATGTGGCACTGGGTGCCAGGGTTGAGTTGAGGTGTTGGGGCTGGGTTGGACTCGATGAGCTTGAAGGTCTCTTCCATCCCAGTGATTGTGTGAATTCTTTGAAAAGGAGCTTCCATGCTTTGTGGTTTGCTCACTCATCCTGCTGGCACAGCTAAATCCATTTTAAAAGCCAGCTGGACACGAGGCCATCCTCCATGACTGCATTGAGATCTGCTTTGCTTGGAATGAAGATTCCAACGTGTGGCCATGCACCTCATGGCTGTGACCACCCCGAGCTTTCAGATGGGTGGATAAAATAGCTGTGTTTGCAAGAGCCTTGCAAGTTGTGGATGACCAAAATGTCTTAAATTTGAATATTTAACTTGTGATAGGAAGCTTAAGTTAATGAACGTGCTTAATCTTCACGCCATAATAGGATTTTTCATGGTCATTTCTGGAACACATGGGTGAGGCTTTGGGAAGGGGTTGAATGAACAGATGTGCCCGTGGCATCACTCCAAGGCCTGCTTTTCAGATTTATTCAGCTGAAACTGGAGCGTGCCACCCCAGCAGAGCGTCAGCTGGTGTTCAACGAGATCCTGCAGGCAGCCTATCAGCTCATGGTGGATGTGTTT
Source organism: Passer domesticus (assembly GCF_036417665.1). NCBI lineage: Eukaryota > Metazoa > Chordata > Aves > Passeriformes > Passeridae > Passer > Passer domesticus. The sequence goes on along the minus strand of NC_087497.1, from coordinate 1,500,769 downwards.
GGGAATTACGTCATTCAGAAGTTCTTTGAGGTGAGTCTGCCCTCCCCTGCAGCTCTTCCTGTGGTTCATGCTGTGCTGAGGTGTTGGATGAGCCTGGAAAACCCTGCCTTGAGGCTAAACCCGTGGCTAACCTTCAGCACTGGCACCATCTCCTCCCCACAAGCTGTTGGATCTTTCTTGCTGGGGTGACTGAGGGGTAGGACTCAGATTCATCTGAAAAGAAACACTTCAAAAAGCAAAATGTCTTGTGATAAACAGCAATGTTCAGGAGATGTAAATTTCCAGTGGGAAGTGGATGGGGGTTGGAATGAACTGAGCCTTAAGGTCCCTTCCAGCCCAAACCCCCCTGGCATTCTGTGAGGTGCAGATCCAGCACAACTTGTCCAGGGTGCTGTGCTGAGCTGTCAGTGCTCCTGGACTTGGGAACAAGGGAGAAACTTCTCCAGTAACAGCAGCTGCTGGGAAGGTGTTGTGTCCCTCCACCCCTCTCTCTGGACACTGGTCTGGTCCAGGTGTTCCTGGTGCTTCTGCCCAGTAACTGAGAATCAGAATCACAGAACCTCCTGAGCTGGAAGGGACCCACAAGGATCGAATCCAGCTCCTGGCCCTGCCCACCCCACCCTGTGCATGCCTGAGCCATTGTCCCAGCACTGTGGAGCTCTGGCAGCCCTGGGGCTGTGACCTGTCCAGGGTTGTTGGTCACCCTGGTGGCCCCAGCCCCTTTGGGGTTTGCAGGCAGACACAGAGCACGTCTGGCTGGGCCAGTTCA
>NC_087496.1:8186087-8198587 GCF_036417665.1 Passer domesticus | reverse complement strand
CCTAACCCTAACCCTAACCCTAACCCTAACCCTAACCCTAACCCTAACCCTAACCCTAACCCTAACCCTAACCCTAACCCTAACCCTAACCCTAACCCTAACCCTAACCCTAACCCTAACCCTAACCCTAACCCTAACCCTAACCCTAACCCTAACCCTAACCCTAACCCTAACCCTAACCCTAACCCTAACCCTAACCCTAACCCTAACCCTAACCCTAACCCTAACCCTAACCCTAACCCTAACCCTAACCCTAACCCTAACCCTAACCCTAACCCTAACCCTAACCCTAACCCTAACCCTAACCCTAACCCTAACCCTAACCCTAACCCTAACCCTAACCCTAACCCTAACCCTAACCCTAACCCTAACCCTAACCCTAACCCTAACCCTAACCCTAACCCTAACCCTAACCCTACCCTAACCCTAACCCTAACCCTAACCCTAACCCTAACCCTAACCCTAACCCTAACCCTAACCCTAACCCTAACCCTAACCCTAACCCTAACCCTAACCCTAACCCTAACCCTAACCCTAACCCTAACCCTAACCCTAACCCTAACCCTAACCCTAACCCTAACCCTAACCCTAACCCTAACCCTAACCCTAACCCTAACCCTAACCCTAACCCTAACCCTAACCCTAACCCTAACCCCTAACCCTAACCCTAACCCTAACCCTAACCCTAACCCTAACCCTAACCCTAACCCTAACCCTAACCCTAACCCTAACCCTAACCCTAACCCTAACCCTAACCCTAACCCTAACCCTAACCCTAACCCTAACCCTAACCCTAACCCTAACCCTAACCCTAACCCTAACCCTAACCCTAACCCTAACCCTAACCCTAACCCTAACCCTAACCCTAACCCTAACCCTAACCCTAACCCTAACCCTAACCCTAACCCTAACCCTAACCCTAACCCTAACCCTAACCCTAACCCTAACCCTAACCCTAACCCTAACCCTAACCCTAACCCTAACCCTAACCCTAACCCTAACCCTAACCCTAACCCTAACCCTAACCCTAACCCTAACCCTAACCCTAACCCTAACCCTAACCCTAACCCTAACCCTAACCCTAACCCTAACCCTAACCCTAACCCTAACCCTAACCCTAACCCTAACCCTAACCCTAACCCTAACCCTAACCCTAACCCTAACCCTAACCCTAACCCTAACCCTAACCCTAACCCTAACCCTAACCCTAACCCTAACCCTAACCCTAACCCTAACCCTAACCCTAACCCTAACCCTAACCCTAACCCTAACCCTAACCCTAACCCTAACCCTAACCCTAACCCTAACCCTAACCCTAACCCTAACCCTAACCCTAACCCTAACCCTAACCCTAACCCTAACCCTAACCCTAACCCTAACCCTAACCCTAACCCTAACCCTAACCCTAACCCTAACCCTAACCCTAACCCTAACCCTAACCCTAACCCTAACCCTAACCCTAACCCTAACCCTAACCCTAACCCTAACCCTAACCCTAACCCTAACCCTAACCCTAACCCTAACCCTAACCCTAACCCTAACCCTAACCCTAACCCTAACCCTAACCCTAACCCTAACCCTAACCCTAACCCTAACCCTAACCCTAACCCTAACCCTAACCCTAACCCTAACCCTAACCCTAACCCTAACCCTAACCCTAACCCTAACCCTAACCCTAACCCTAACCCTAACCCTAACCCTAACCCTAACCCTAACCCTAACCCTAACCCTAACCCTAACCCTAACCCTAACCCTAACCCTAACCCTAACCCTAACCCTAACCCTAACCCTAACCCTAACCCTAACCCTAACCCTAACCCTAACCCTAACCCTAACCCTAACCCTAACCCTAACCCTAACCCTAACCCTAACCCTAACCCTAACCCTAACCCTAACCCTAACCCTAACCCTAACCCTAACCCTAACCCTAACCCTAACCCTAACCCTAACCCTAACCCTAACCCTAACCCTAACCCTAACCCTAACCCTAACCCTAACCCTAACCCTAACCCTAACCCTAACCCTAACCCTAACCCTAACCCTAACCCTAACCCTAACCCTAACCCTAACCCTAACCCTAACCCTAACCCTAACCCTAACCCTAACCCTAACCCTAACCCTAACCCTAACCCTAACCCTAACCCTAACCCTAACCCTAACCCTAACCCTAACCCTAACCCTAACCCTAACCCTAACCCTAACCCTAACCCTAACCCTAACCCTAACCCTAACCCTAACCCTAACCCTAACCCTAACCCTAACCCTAACCCTAACCCTAACCCTAACCCTAACCCTAACCCTAACCCTAACCCTAACCCTAACCCTAACCCTAACCCTAACCCTAACCCTAACCCTAACCCTAACCCTAACCCTAACCCTAACCCTAACCCTAACCCTAACCCTAACCCTAACCCTAACCCTAACCCTAACCCTAACCCTAACCCTAACCCTAACCCTAACCCTAACCCTAACCCTAACCCTAACCCTAACCCTAACCCTAACCCTAACCCTAACCCTAACCCTAACCCTAACCCTAACCCTAACCCTAACCCTAACCCTAACCCTAACCCTAACCCTAACCCTAACCCTAACCCTAACCCTAACCCTAACCCTAACCCTAACCCTAACCCTAACCCTAACCCTAACCCTAACCCTAACCCTAACCCTAACCCTAACCCTAACCCTAACCCTAACCCTAACCCTAACCCTAACCCTAACCCTAACCCTAACCCTAACCCTAACCCTAACCCTAACCCTAACCCTAACCCTAACCCTAACCCTAACCCTAACCCTAACCCTAACCCTAACCCTAACCCTAACCCTAACCCTAACCCTAACCCTAACCCTAACCCTAACCCTAACCCTAACCCTAACCCTAACCCTAACCCTAACCCTAACCCTAACCCTAACCCTAACCCTAACCCTAACCCTAACCCTAACCCTAACCCTAACCCTAACCCTAACCCTAACCCTAACCCTAACCCTAACCCTAACCCTAACCCTAACCCTAACCCTAACCCTAACCCTAACCCTAACCCTAACCCTAACCCTAACCCTAACCCTAACCCTAACCCTAACCCTAACCCTAACCCTAACCCTAACCCTAACCCTAACCCTAACCCTAACCCTAACCCTAACCCTAACCCTAACCCTAACCCTAACCCTAACCCTAACCCTAACCCTAACCCTAACCCTAACCCTAACCCTAACCCTAACCCTAACCCTAACCCTAACCCTAACCCTAACCCTAACCCTAACCCTAACCCTAACCCTAACCCTAACCCTAACCCTAACCCTAACCCTAACCCTAACCCTAACCCTAACCCTAACCCTAACCCTAACCCTAACCCTAACCCTAACCCTAACCCTAACCCTAACCCTAACCCTAACCCTAACCCTAACCCTAACCCTAACCCTAACCCTAACCCTAACCCTAACCCTAACCCTAACCCTAACCCTAACCCTAACCCTAACCCTAACCCTAACCCTAACCCTAACCCTAACCCTAACCCTAACCCTAACCCTAACCCTAACCCTAACCCTAACCCTAACCCTAACCCTAACCCTAACCCTAACCCTAACCCTAACCCTAACCCTAACCCTAACCCTAACCCTAACCCTAACCCTAACCCTAACCCTAACCCTAACCCTAACCCTAACCCTAACCCTAACCCTAACCCTAACCCTAACCCTAACCCTAACCCTAACCCTAACCCTAACCCTAACCCTAACCCTAACCCTAACCCTAACCCTAACCCTAACCCTAACCCTAACCCTAACCTAACCCTAACCCTAACCCTAACCCTAACCCTAACCCTAACCCTAACCCTAACCCTAACCCTAACCCTAACCCTAACCCTAACCCTAACCCTAACCCTAACCCTAACCCTAACCCTAACCCTAACCCTAACCCTAACCCTAACCCTAACCCTAACCCTAACCCTAACCCTAACCCTAACCCTAACCCTAACCCTAACCCTAACCCTAACCCTAACCCTAACCCTAACCCTAACCCTAACCCTAACCCTAACCCTAACCCTAACCCTAACCCTAACCCTAACCCTAACCCTAACCCTAACCCTAACCCTAACCCTAACCCTAACCCTAACCCTAACCCTAACCCTAACCCTAACCCTAACCCTAACCCTAACCCTAACCCTAACCCTAACCCTAACCCTAACCCTAACCCTAACCCTAACCCTAACCCTAACCCTAACCCTAACCCTAACCCTAACCCTAACCCTAACCCTAACCCTAACCCTAACCCTAACCCTAACCCTAACCCTAACCCTAACCCTAACCCTAACCCTAACCCTAACCCTAACCCTAACCCTAACCCTAACCCTAACCCTAACCCTAACCCTAACCCTAACCCTAACCCTAACCCTAACCCTAACCCTAACCCTAACCCTAACCCTAACCCTAACCCTAACCCTAACCCTAACCCTAACCCTAACCCTAACCCTAACCCTAACCCTAACCCTAACCCTAACCCTAACCCTAACCCTAACCCTAACCCTAACCCTAACCCTAACCCTAACCCTAACCCTAACCCTAACCCTAACCCTAACCCTAACCCTAACCCTAACCCTAACCCTAACCCTAACCCTAACCCTAACCCTAACCCTAACCCTAACCCTAACCCTAACCCTAACCCTAACCCTAACCCTAACCCTAACCCTAACCCTAACCCTAACCCTAACCCTAACCCTAACCCTAACCCTAACCCTAACCCTAACCCTAACCCTAACCCTAACCCTAACCCTAACCCTAACCCTAACCCTAACCCTAACCCTAACCCTAACCCTAACCCTAACCCTAACCCTAACCCTAACCCTAACCCTAACCCTAACCCTAACCCTAACCCTAACCCTAACCCTAACCCTAACCCTAACCCTAACCCTAACCCTAACCCTAACCCTAACCCTAACCCTAACCCTAACCCTAACCCTAACCCTAACCCTAACCCTAACCCTAACCCTAACCCTAACCCTAACCCTAACCCTAACCCTAACCCTAACCCTAACCCTAACCCTAACCCTAACCCTAACCCTAACCCTAACCCTAACCCTAACCCTAACCCTAACCCTAACCCTAACCCTAACCCTAACCCTAACCCTAACCCTAACCCTAACCCTAACCCTAACCCTAACCCTAACCCTAACCCTAACCCTAACCCTAACCCTAACCCTAACCCTAACCCTAACCCTAACCCTAACCCTAACCCTAACCCTAACCCTAACCCTAACCCTAACCCTAACCCTAACCCTAACCCTAACCCTAACCCTAACCCTAACCCTAACCCTAACCCTAACCCTAACCCTAACCCTAACCCTAACCCTAACCCTAACCCTAACCCTAACCCTAACCCTAACCCTAACCCTAACCCTAACCCTAACCCTAACCCTAACCCTAACCCTAACCCTAACCCTAACCCTAACCCTAACCCTAACCCTAACCCTAACCCTAACCCTAACCCTAACCCTAACCCTAACCCTAACCCTAACCCTAACCCTAACCCTAACCCTAACCCTAACCCTAACCCTAACCCTAACCCTAACCCTAACCCTAACCCTAACCCTAACCCTAACCCTAACCCTAACCCTAACCCTAACCCTAACCCTAACCCTAACCCTAACCCTAACCCTAACCCTAACCCTAACCCTAACCCTAACCCTAACCCTAACCCTAACCCTAACCCTAACCCTAACCCTAACCCTAACCCTAACCCTAACCCTAACCCTAACCCTAACCCTAACCCTAACCCTAACCCTAACCCTAACCCTAACCCTAACCCTAACCCTAACCCTAACCCTAACCCTAACCCTAACCCTAACCCTAACCCTAACCCTAACCCTAACCCTAACCCTAACCCTAACCCTAACCCTAACCCTAACCCTAACCCTAACCCTAACCCTAACCCTAACCCTAACCCTAACCCTAACCCTAACCCTAACCCTAACCCTAACCCTAACCCTAACCCTAACCCTAACCCTAACCCTAACCCTAACCCTAACCCTAACCCTAACCCTAACCCTAACCCTAACCCTAACCCTAACCCTAACCCTAACCCTAACCCTAACCCTAACCCTAACCCTAACCCTAACCCTAACCCTAACCCTAACCCTAACCCTAACCCTAACCCTAACCCTAACCCTAACCCTAACCCTAACCCTAACCCTAACCCTAACCCTAACCCTAACCCTAACCCTAACCCTAACCCTAACCCTAACCCTAACCCTAACCCTAACCCTAACCCTAACCCTAACCCTAACCCTAACCCTAACCCTAACCCTAACCCTAACCCTAACCCTAACCCTAACCCTAACCCTAACCCTAACCCTAACCCTAACCCTAACCCTAACCCTAACCCTAACCCTAACCCTAACCCTAACCCTAACCCTAACCCTAACCCTAACCCTAACCCTAACCCTAACCCTAACCCTAACCCTAACCCTAACCCTAACCCTAACCCTAACCCTAACCCTAACCCTAACCCTAACCCTAACCCTAACCCTAACCCTAACCCTAACCCTAACCCTAACCCTAACCCTAACCCTAACCCTAACCCTAACCCTAACCCTAACCCTAACCCTAACCCTAACCCTAACCCTAACCCTAACCCTAACCCTAACCCTAACCCTAACCCTAACCCTAACCCTAACCCTAACCCTAACCCTAACCCTAACCCTAACCCTAACCCTAACCCTAACCCTAACCCTAACCCTAACCCTAACCCTAACCCTAACCCTAACCCTAACCCTAACCCTAACCCTAACCCTAACCCTAACCCTAACCCTAACCCTAACCCTAACCCTAACCCTAACCCTAACCCTAACCCTAACCCTAACCCTAACCCTAACCCTAACCCTAACCCTAACCCTAACCCTAACCCTAACCCTAACCCTAACCCTAACCCTAACCCTAACCCTAACCCTAACCCTAACCCTAACCCTAACCCTAACCCTAACCCTAACCCTAACCCTAACCCTAACCCTAACCCTAACCCTAACCCTAACCCTAACCCTAACCCTAACCCTAACCCTAACCCTAACCCTAACCCTAACCCTAACCCTAACCCTAACCCTAACCCTAACCCTAACCCTAACCCTAACCCTAACCCTAACCCTAACCCTAACCCTAACCCTAACCCTAACCCTAACCCTAACCCTAACCCTAACCCTAACCCTAACCCTAACCCTAACCCTAACCCTAACCCTAACCCTAACCCTAACCCTAACCCTAACCCTAACCCTAACCCTAACCCTAACCCTAACCCTAACCCTAACCCTAACCCTAACCCTAACCCTAACCCTAACCCTAACCCTAACCCTAACCCTAACCCTAACCCTAACCCTAACCCTAACCCTAACCCTAACCCTAACCCTAACCCTAACCCTAACCCTAACCCTAACCCTAACCCTAACCCTAACCCTAACCCTAACCCTAACCCTAACCCTAACCCTAACCCTAACCCTAACCCTAACCCTAACCCTAACCCTAACCCTAACCCTAACCCTAACCCTAACCCTAACCCTAACCCTAACCCTAACCCTAACCCTAACCCTAACCCTAACCCTAACCCTAACCCTAACCCTAACCCTAACCCTAACCCTAACCCTAACCCTAACCCTAACCCTAACCCTAACCCTAACCCTAACCCTAACCCTAACCCTAACCCTAACCCTAACCCTAACCCTAACCCTAACCCTAACCCTAACCCTAACCCTAACCCTAACCCTAACCCTAACCCTAACCCTAACCCTAACCCTAACCCTAACCCTAACCCTAACCCTAACCCTAACCCTAACCCTAACCCTAACCCTAACCCTAACCCTAACCCTAACCCTAACCCTAACCCTAACCCTAACCCTAACCCTAACCCTAACCCTAACCCTAACCCTAACCCTAACCCTAACCCTAACCCTAACCCTAACCCTAACCCTAACCCTAACCCTAACCCTAACCCTAACCCTAACCCTAACCCTAACCCTAACCCTAACCCTAACCCTAACCCTAACCCTAACCCTAACCCTAACCCTAACCCTAACCCTAACCCTAACCCTAACCCTAACCCTAACCCTAACCCTAACCCTAACCCTAACCCTAACCCTAACCCTAACCCTAACCCTAACCCTAACCCTAACCCTAACCCTAACCCTAACCCTAACCCTAACCCTAACCCTAACCCTAACCCTAACCCTAACCCTAACCCTAACCCTAACCCTAACCCTAACCCTAACCCTAACCCTAACCCTAACCCTAACCCTAACCCTAACCCTAACCCTAACCCTAACCCTAACCCTAACCCTAACCCTAACCCTAACCCTAACCCTAACCCTAACCCTAACCCTAACCCTAACCCTAACCCTAACCCTAACCCTAACCCTAACCCTAACCCTAACCCTAACCCTAACCCTAACCCTAACCCTAACCCTAACCCTAACCCTAACCCTAACCCTAACCCTAACCCTAACCCTAACCCTAACCCTAACCCTAACCCTAACCCTAACCCTAACCCTAACCCTAACCCTAACCCTAACCCTAACCCTAACCCTAACCCTAACCCTAACCCTAACCCTAACCCTAACCCTAACCCTAACCCTAACCCTAACCCTAACCCTAACCCTAACCCTAACCCTAACCCTAACCCTAACCCTAACCCTAACCCTAACCCTAACCCTAACCCTAACCCTAACCCTAACCCTAACCCTAACCCTAACCCTAACCCTAACCCTAACCCTAACCTAACCCTAACCCTAACCCTAACCCTAACCCTAACCCTAACCCTAACCCTAACCCTAACCCTAACCCTAACCCTAACCCTAACCCTAACCCTAACCCTAACCCTAACCCTAACCCTAACCCTAACCCTAACCCTAACCCTAACCCTAACCCTAACCCTAACCCTAACCCTAACCCTAACCCTAACCCTAACCCTAACCCTAACCCTAACCCTAACCCTAACCCTAACCCTAACCCTAACCCTAACCCTAACCCTAACCCTAACCCTAACCCTAACCCTAACCCTAACCCTAACCCTAACCCTAACCCTAACCCTAACCCTAACCCTAACCCTAACCCTAACCCTAACCCTAACCCTAACCCTAACCCTAACCCTAACCCTAACCCTAACCCTAACCCTAACCCTAACCCTAACCCTAACCCTAACCCTAACCCTAACCCTAACCCTAACCCTAACCCTAACCCTAACCCTAACCCTAACCCTAACCCTAACCCTAACCCTAACCCTAACCCTAACCCTAACCCTAACCCTAACCCTAACCCTAACCCTAACCCTAACCCTAACCCTAACCCTAACCCTAACCCTAACCCTAACCCTAACCCTAACCCTAACCCTAACCCTAACCCTAACCCTAACCCTAACCCTAACCCTAACCCTAACCCTAACCCTAACCCTAACCCTAACCCTAACCCTAACCCTAACCCTAACCCTAACCCTAACCCTAACCCTAACCCTAACCCTAACCCTAACCCTAACCCTAACCCTAACCCTAACCCTAACCCTAACCCTAACCCTAACCCTAACCCTAACCCTAACCCTAACCCTAACCCTAACCCTAACCCTAACCCTAACCCTAACCCTAACCCTAACCCTAACCCTAACCCTAACCCTAACCCTAACCCTAACCCTAACCCTAACCCTAACCCTAACCCTAACCCTAACCCTAACCCTAACCCTAACCCTAACCCTAACCCTAACCCTAACCCTAACCCTAACCCTAACCCTAACCCTAACCCTAACCCTAACCCTAACCCTAACCCTAACCCTAACCCTAACCCTAACCCTAACCCTAACCCTAACCCTAACCCTAACCCTAACCCTAACCCTAACCCTAACCCTAACCCTAACCCTAACCCTAACCCTAACCCTAACCCTAACCCTAACCCTAACCCTAACCCTAACCCTAACCCTAACCCTAACCCTAACCCTAACCCTAACCCTAACCCTAACCCTAACCCTAACCCTAACCCTAACCCTAACCCTAACCCTAACCCTAACCCTAACCCTAACCCTAACCCTAACCCTAACCCTAACCCTAACCCTAACCCTAACCCTAACCCTAACCCTAACCCTAACCCTAACCCTAACCCTAACCCTAACCCTAACCCTAACCCTAACCCTAACCCTAACCCTAACCCTAACCCTAACCCTAACCCTAACCCTAACCCTAACCCTAACCCTAACCCTAACCCTAACCCTAACCCTAACCCTAACCCTAACCCTAACCCTAACCCTAACCCTAACCCTAACCCTAACCCTAACCCTAACCCTAACCCTAACCCTAACCCTAACCCTAACCCTAACCCTAACCCTAACCCTAACCCTAACCCTAACCCTAACCCTAACCCTAACCCTAACCCTAACCCTAACCCTAACCCTAACCCTAACCCTAACCCTAACCCTAACCCTAACCCTAACCCTAACCCTAACCCTAACCCTAACCCTAACCCTAACCCTAACCCTAACCCTAACCCTAACCCTAACCCTAACCCTAACCCTAACCCTAACCCTAACCCTAACCCTAACCCTAACCCTAACCCTAACCCTAACCCTAACCCTAACCCTAACCCTAACCCTAACCCTAACCCTAACCCTAACCCTAACCCTAACCCTAACCCTAACCCTAACCCTAACCCTAACCCTAACCCTAACCCTAACCCTAACCCTAACCCTAACCCTAACCCTAACCCTAACCCTAACCCTAACCCTAACCCTAACCCTAACCCTAACCCTAACCCTAACCCTAACCCTAACCCTAACCCTAACCCTAACCCTAACCCTAACCCTAACCCTAACCCTAACCCTAACCCTAACCCTAACCCTAACCCTAACCCTAACCCTAACCCTAACCCTAACCCTAACCCTAACCCTAACCCTAACCCTAACCCTAACCCTAACCCTAACCCTAACCCTAACCCTAACCCTAACCCTAACCCTAACCCTAACCCTAACCCTAACCCTAACCCTAACCCTAACCCTAACCCTAACCCTAACCCTAACCCTAACCCTAACCCTAACCCTAACCCTAACCCTAACCCTAACCCTAACCCTAACCCTAACCCTAACCCTAACCCTAACCCTAACCCTAACCCTAACCCTAACCCTAACCCTAACCCTAACCCTAACCCTAACCCTAACCCTAACCCTAACCCTAACCCTAACCCTAACCCTAACCCTAACCCTAACCCTAACCCTAACCCTAACCCTAACCCTAACCCTAACCCTAACCCTAACCCTAACCCTAACCCTAACCCTAACCCTAACCCTAACCCTAACCCTAACCCTAACCCTAACCCTAACCCTAACCCTAACCCTAACCCTAACCCTAACCCTAACCCTAACCCTAACCCTAACCCTAACCCTAACCCTAACCCTAACCCTAACCCTAACCCTAACCCTAACCCTAACCCTAACCCTAACCCTAACCCTAACCCTAACCCTAACCCTAACCCTAACCCTAACCCTAACCCTAACCCTAACCCTAACCCTAACCCTAACCCTAACCCTAACCCTAACCCTAACCCTAACCCTAACCCTAACCCTAACCCTAACCCTAACCCTAACCCTAACCCTAACCCTAACCCTAACCCTAACCCTAACCCTAACCCTAACCCTAACCCTAACCCTAACCCTAACCCTAACCCTAACCCTAACCCTAACCCTAACCCTAACCCTAACCCTAACCCTAACCCTAACCCTAACCCTAACCCTAACCCTAACCCTAACCCTAACCCTAACCCTAACCCTAACCCTAACCCTAACCCTAACCCTAACCCTAACCCTAACCCTAACCCTAACCCTAACCCTAACCCTAACCCTAACCCTAACCCTAACCCTAACCCTAACCCTAACCCTAACCCTAACCCTAACCCTAACCCTAACCCTAACCCTAACCCTAACCCTAACCCTAACCCTAACCCTAACCCTAACCCTAACCCTAACCCTAACCCTAACCCTAACCCTAACCCTAACCCTAACCCTAACCCTAACCCTAACCCTAACCCTAACCCTAACCCTAACCCTAACCCTAACCCTAACCCTAACCCTAACCCTAACCCTAACCCTAACCCTAACCCTAACCCTAACCCTAACCCTAACCCTAACCCTAACCCTAACCCTAACCCTAACCCTAACCCTAACCCTAACCCTAACCCTAACCCTAACCCTAACCCTAACCCTAACCCTAACCCTAACCCTAACCCTAACCCTAACCCTAACCCTAACCCTAACCCTAACCCTAACCCTAACCCTAACCCTAACCCTAACCCTAACCCTAACCCTAACCCTAACCCTAACCCTAACCCTAACCCTAACCCTAACCCTAACCCTAACCCTAACCCTAACCCTAACCCTAACCCTAACCCTAACCCTAACCCTAACCCTAACCCTAACCCTAACCCTAACCCTAACCCTAACCCTAACCCTAACCCTAACCCTAACCCTAACCCTAACCCTAACCCTAACCCTAACCCTA